>NC_135662.1:40164794-40464794 GCF_964188315.1 Podarcis muralis | reverse complement strand
AGCGCCACCCGCATCCCTTCATCACATATATAGCGTTGTTTAATTTTGTTCGTGCTGAAAAATTAAAGCCAATTTGCTTACTAGCCCAAAGGCTACACAAGGCACACGTGGAACTTTGGAATCCAGGTTTCCCAGATCCAGGTTTAATTTTCTACCCACTGAACCAAACTGGGGAGACGGTACAATGGCTGCCTTTGGCCATGCATATATGCTAATGTTAAACTACTCCAGAAGTTCCCCAAATGCTCTCTTCCAGGAATATGTTCACTTCCTTCTGCTGAAGTTATGCATTAACAACTCAGTGTGGGATCACAGCTTAATTCTTTGTATTCGCTTTGCACACTGATTAGTGAAAGCACAGTTGTCCATGTGCAAAAAGAGTCATGTGAATTGACCCTTATTGTTCCTTTCATCACGGTTTTTTGATAGATAATTGTGTCTCCACTTTTAAAAACTGGCAACTAAAATCCATCACTGAAATGAGAGATTTGCCAAGGAAATAATGCATTTTTTTTGGGGGGGGGGGGAATCTAGAAAATGTCCAGGCAAACTAATGAAATGGTGATGTTTGGAGCTTCTAAACTTCCATGCATTATTCTTTCAGAGCCCATTCTACATAAGAAGAAAACTGAAACTTCTGCGCATTAAAAATTCAGAGATTCCAAAAGAATACTTGAAATTATGTAAGCGTGATATTTGTGATTTCCAACATGAAGGGACTCCCAGACAAGTGTGTGGATCAGAATTAAATTGCACACTGCATTTCACACTTCAATAATGTTCTGGCACAGTTCTCAGCTCATAAAATATTTAAAAATGTGTATTTCAAGAGAAAATATGTTTAGGAATGTTTGTTTAAATGCAGAATTTTGTCTGGAAACAGATTCAACTATTCACCCATACCAGAAATGCAACATAAAACAAGAAATGCTGAAACAGATCAAGAAAATAACTGCTACAAAGCAATATACTTGCAAGGGATGTTTTGAAGTATTGGTGGTCTCTGATTGAGAAGGAATTTTTGATGCAATTGTGCAAACATTCCCCCCCCCCCATTGAGAATTAGAAGAAGTTCAATAGCACATATCTTCCTTCTGGCAAAATATTTAATAACAACAACAACAACAACAATTTATTATTTATACCCCGTCCATCTGGCTGGGTTTCCCCAGACACTCTGGGCAGCTTCCAACAAATTTTTAAAAGACAATAATTAATCAAATATTAAAAGCTTCCCTAAACAGGGCTGCCTTCAGCTTTTTTGTTCCTTCCTCCCTGAGGATTATTCTCAGAGGAAGGGACACTTTTCCTGCAAAAAGGAACACCTGTGACAGCTTATTGTAACGAATGCATTTTTGTTTGTAATTATGCAATGCAATCCTACATATATCACATTGTGCAATGTATCGGGTAACATGAGTGAATTGTCTAAGTTAGCAAAGAGTTCTTGGACATTCAAGCAGTTCTAGGCTCATTGTAGTAAACTGCTTGAATTTGTGGGAATCATATATTATTATCAAGGCAGAATGGAACCTGCCAGAAGAGATGAAACAAGGGAAGAGCTTTTGAATGCTGGGCAGGCAGCAACTAAGAAGGATAGCATTAGATAGCAGAATTTTTCCTATAAAGTGATTTGAAATTTTAAATCCTGAGATAATTCCCTCACCCACATGGATCTAACAAGCCTCTCTTGATTTCCTATACCAATAGTTAAAGAATTTTATAAAGTTATAAAGAACTTTATAACTAGGCCAAGTTGCCCGTGCAACGTTTTCAGAAGCACATGAATCTGACCTTTGGAGAGTTTGTAAGTAAATCATTTTTTTAAACATACCAAAGGTGTGTCCCCCCCCCCCATGCTGGGGGAAGAGAGGAACTTTGGAAGGAACTTGAAAGAGCACAGATTAAATAAATAATAATAATTTATTTCCACACTTTGCTGCATATTTTGTGATTTTAAGTCTCTGCTGGAGTTCTCTCACCAAAGACTACTTGCCCCAAACTTGAATCTTGGCATTCAGAAATTCTCCTTTTTATACCTATTTTCCCCCGTGAACTAACAGCTTGGGTCATAACAATTGCTTTTCTAGAGACTCTTTCTGATGTTTAACATTAAGATGCCAAGCCACTTTACAGGAAAAGTGTCCCTTCCTCTGAGAATAATCCTCAGGGAGGAAGGAACAAAAAAGCTGGAAAGAGGTTCCAAGACGCTATCAGTTTTGCCTGTCCTTCCAAAGGACCCAGGAATTGTTATTTTGTGACTTGTTAGGAGGAAATGGTGGCTTTTGTTGCTTTTTGTTTTGTTTTGTTAGCATTGCATCCTAATTTAGAATCAGTTGAAGATTCTCCACACATTTCAATATTGTGCTACTTCAGCAATCCAGAATCATAGTGGTGGTGCTTTGCAAGCCATAGGACTGCGAGGCACCACAAGCATCTTCAGGCTTTATAGCAAATAGTATTCAAAAAGGACCCAATGAGAATATTAAGCAACACGATGCAAAACTGTTAGAATGCAATCCTGTACTCACTGACCTGGGCTGGAAAAATGTTCGATTTTCTATCTGCTAGGTGGAAATGCACAAATCTTTGGCTGAAATAGGAATTTCACATTTGGTGTGTCTGTCTCAATCGTTATTGACTTTCAGGAATTTTTTAAAAAAAAACATTCCAGTTTACCCAGGCATTTGATGGCTGCAAGATACTGACCATTGCAATGTTGAAATTAGCACCTGTGAGGCTATGTGGTTGCTTTTCAATATTCCAAATGTTTTGAAATGTTCTTAGTTGATTTTTAAATGCTTTCAATATGGCTTTATTTTATTTTAAAGGTTATCTTAAGTTTTTGATTTTTACTGCTCTGGACCTGGACTTATTTGGGGGGAAGGGTGGGATGGAAATTCAAACAACAAGAAGAGCAACCACATAATTCAGAATTTTGGAGTTGGAAGGGTCTTTGCATTTTATCTAATCTGAATCTACTGTGCAATAGATTCAGGTGTTGGTGCTGGCCTTTAAAGCCCTAAACGGCCTCGGTCCTGTATACCTGAAGGAGCGTCTCCACTCCCATCGTTCAGCTGGACACTGAGGTCCAGTGCAGAGGGCCTTCTGGCGGTTCCCTCTCTGTGAGAAGTGAGGTTACAGGGAACCAGGCAGAGGGCCTTCTCGGTAGTGGTGCCCACCCTGTGGAATGCCCTTCCATCAGATTTCAAGGAAATAACCATCTTACTTTTAAAAGACATCTGAAGGCAGCCCTGTTTAGGGAAGTTTTTAATGTTTTAAGTTTTATTGTGTTTTTAATGTTCTATTGAAAGAGTGGCTGGGGAAGCCAAGCCAGATGGGTGGGGTAAAAGGTAAAGGTAAAGGGACCCCTGACCATTAGGTCCAGTTGTGGCTGACTCTGGGGTTGCGGTGCTCATCTTGCTATATTGGCCAAGGGAGCTGGCGTACAGCTTCCGCATCATGTGGCCAGCATGACTAAGCCGCTTCTGGCGAACCAGAGCAGCGCACGGAAATGCCGTTTACCTTCCTGCCTATTTATCTACTTGCACTTTGACGTGCTTTCAAACTTATTATTTAATACAGATCTGCAATGCAGGGTGCATCTCTAGAGGAGCAACTCTGACATACTATTTCCCAGGATATGCCTAAATATTTCTAGCAAATGAACCATTTCCCCAGGTAGCAAGTTACTATTAGCAAGTTTCTCCTTAAGCTTAGCAGGTCTCCTGCCTTGTAATTTCCCACCCATCGGAGTTCATCTAAGAACATAAGAGCCTGCTGGATTGGGCCATTGGCCCATCTAGTCCAGTGTCCTGTTCTCACAGTGGCCAACCAGATGCTTATGGGAAATCCTCAAGCAGGGACCTGAGCACAAGAGTCCTCTCCCCTCCTGCTCTTTCCAGCAACTGGTACTCAGAAGCATATCTGCCTCCAACCCTGGAGCAACAGACAGCAAAGTCCACTCCATCACCTGTATAGCAACCCTTCAGATAGACCATCATAATGTCCCCACTTTAATCTGGGCTAAAGAAGCCCAACTCTTTTCAGCTTTCCTTGTCGTGCTTGGTTTTCCAGACCCTCGCCAGCTTGGATGACTTCCAGCTACTTTCATTTGTTCCTAACTACTAAATCACTTTTGAAAATGCTAGTTTGGTGCATTAGCAAATTATGTTACTGTGTTACAAAGAATAGTGGCAACTTCTTGATGCAGTAGGTTAGTTTGCATTCCATCTAAAGTTTATTTCTATTTGAATGATACGAAGCAACATGGTTATGGTAATGTAGCGTATGTAAACTTTCCCTTGCTTTTACCATCTGGCACACTGTATGATTCCACAAAGGAGAAATGAATTTGCGACTAACATCCAGTTTCCTGTTTATGCCACTGACAGGCTTAAAATAATGTTGTGAAAATGTACCTAATCCTCCTTTGGTGCCTGATTTTTGAAAGCTGTTTCCTGTAGCCATCCTTTATCTGCACTGGTGCAAGTGAGGTCCAATTCACACGAAAATTTTGAGATATTAGGGTGTGCTTTTGACTCCCCCCCCCCCCTTTCTGAAGATGTGGTGAAGAGCTTGTGTGTTTGCTTCAGGACAAACCCAGATTCTGATTTTCCATTTTGTTTTACTGCGTAACCCTGGGGCTATTATTGTAACTTTACTCAACACACTTTCCTGGCTTCTTTTTGTGTTACCATGCTAACATGTAGGGTGCTGACTGCTGCATGTTTATGGAGTTGCTCTTCATGGGAGTTGTAGTAGCATTTGTCTACTTCTTATCATGTGAAGCAACCTGATCTCACAGAGTATGTCCAAAATCAGCGCCAGTGGCTGCCATAGCAAAAAATAAAATACATATTCAACTTCTTAAAACAAGAATTTATGTGACAAGTAGAATGACACCAACTCTACAAAGAACTGGAACCTGATCCAACCCCTCTGTAGGTGCAGGACCTGCATGTTGTTCCATACAGTAAAGCCCTGTTGCATTTTCTTCCAGAGCTGAAGGAGGTTGCTGGAAGAGCACACAGACATCTCATTCTCCATAATGCCTCACTGAGCATTATATGCATTATTCAGACTGAAGGGAACCCAGTCTGTGCTATGCTTGCAATGAGGACAGATCATGGCCTTGACATTCACTTTTGTTTCATATTTAGGTTTTTAGTGAAATACATGGGCAGATACATGTAATTTTCCAGTTAATTTAACAATTTTTTGGATGTATTTGAAACTCCTCAACATTTGCAAAAGGAAAAGACTGTTGAAAACTAACAGTAGTTCTTTTGCATTAAAGCCATTCTTTGGAAGATGCCAACATTCTGTCTTAGGAAATGGAAACGGAATAGGAGCAGAGTTCACGGACAGCTTTGAGCTGGAGACATCTCTCCAGACATGTTTATTATCATTTTGTACTGACTTGACTTCAGGTTTAAGAGCAAAGCATAAAAGCTGTTCCATTTAAAGGAAGATGTAACTCATTTCGTGATCAGCACACCATCTAACCCCAAGCAGCTGCTCCCATATGGTGCTACTATCAGAACCAAAGCTTTGTTCCATGGCATCCTTAAGATTAAAACAAGCACTGTAAAATAAACACAAGGCAAGAGTGAGATAATTAAACACAGGGATCTTCTCCAGTGGAAGACAAAATTTATTTTGCATAAGGATGTGATGAGGCTACGTGACCCAGACAGAGTGTTCTCGTGTTGGCTAACACTCGTTTGCGTGATATTCTGAGGTACTGTAGCAGGTCAAGAACCCTATGGAACAAAGAATTAAATCCACTTTGACTTACTCTGGTTTTTAACCACAATGAATAGAGTCAAGTCTGGTTTAGGTGTGATCTTCTTGAATATAAGCAAAAGCATAGATTTGCATGGCTGTATTAGCAATACAACATCTTAAACCAGGAGTCGCTAACTGACAGCCTTCCAGATGCTGTTGACCTACAAGTCCCTTACCATTAGCTATGCTGGCTGTGGCTGATGGGAGTTTATCTAGATTTATGACCAGTAGAAGTAAAGTAGTACAGCTGGAAATCAGCACAGCATCCTCCGAAGGCCCGTGCAAATAAAGAAAGCTTTAGTTGGCCTTTACATATATATATACTGCTGAGTCTTGGTGATCCTAATACCAATCTTCTGAAGCCAGTGGCAGACCTACATTTTGGGGCCCCTGAAGCTTGAACTGTCATGGGGCCCCCCTCGCAACCAGCAATGAGGTCTGGGTGACCACTGTTATCTTTTTCAGTGAGGTTATTCCATGGCAGATCACCGCACCTTTACAACATCTGTGCTGCTGCCTCTCAAACTTTGGGGTTGTTGATATATACAACAAATAATTAATCAATTTGAGTTATGCGGATCCTATTGGGTCTAATAGACCCCAAAATTTTAAGTGGACTAAAATCACTATTGGGGTCCCTCCAGGATTTGGGGCCTTGAAGCTTAAGCTTCATTGGTTTCATAGTAGAGCTGCTCCTGGCTGAAGCCAACTCCAGGAGTTAAAAAAAGACTTCATGTGGCTTCAGAAAGATGTTCAAGCTCTGGCTTTCATGAGCTTCCAAAGGAAAAGTGGTCTGACCATAATTGCGGGGAAGCCACTCTGAAGATCTCTATAAATTGATGCTGAAATACGGTACATAGATGATACTAGTAAGGAAATGTTGTGGGCTAATCTTAGGTCTTGCAAGGGAATGCAGGGGAGGATAGATGTATTTTCTTAGCACAGATCTCATATTCTCTGAACAATTTTCCATATTCTTTCAACCTAAAGATTTATTCAGTTTAACTGTTACCATAAAATTGCTGCAATGTTGGCGTGAGATATCCCAATGCTGCACATGTGCAAGGACAGCTTATATTTCCAGAGTCTTCAGGATAGATCATTTTTCTGTTTCCTCTCCACCTCCTGCTAAAATATATTTCCAAAGCCAAACTCATGAAAGGGGAAGTCACCCAATCCACCTGTTAGGAATGTGAGCCAGTTGATGGCTTCTTGGTAGCTGCTCTCTTGTAAAGGGAGAGGTTTAAAGAGTCCTGGAACTAGATTTTTCAAAAGCAGTGTGGTCCCCCCTGAATGCATGCAGTGCTAAATCACTTTGAAAATATTTGGTGAATGCTGCAAGCCCTATTAAACTTTCTTCCAGTAAAACATACATCGGATTAGGCTATAAATTTTGAGATGATCCACTATTTTTAAGTTTATTTTGGAGAAACGGGCATGCTGAGATGGGGGGTGTTTCTGATTATATCTGTCCCTATGTGCACCCATTGCACTCTATTGTTATTTATTTATTTATTTTAATAATAATTGCTATGGTGACGATGAGGATCTTACAACATCCTGCAGTGGAGGAACCTGACTTCCATTTTTTAAAGGCATCTCAGAAGTATGCAAAGAGAATTGTGCATCACACATGCATCCTTTACAGATGTATGAAAGCCCACAAAGCAGTCAGAGTTGGGTTTAGGGTAAAAAGCATCACTTCAGTGTGCTTTTAAAATGATATTCAACAGCATATTTGTTCCTTTGTGCCACTCTGTTTACCCCATGATAAGAGGAGTCCATTCTCTAATCATGCTGCATTTTCTGGCTAAGCTTCCTGCTCTCGAGTGTTGTTTGCATTAAGGCTGATTTTCCAACATGCTCTCTCTAAGAATATTTGTTTATCAACTAGCTTGGTGAAAAAGAGAAGGGGGAAACATACCTAACTCATTATTTTGCTCTCCATTAGCTTGCATGCAAAGCCCTCTTTCTGTTTTTGTTTAAAGGCCAAGCTTTGGGGACGTCACTGAAACTTAAATGCATCAAACAAATCCCTTGGCACAAACAGACGGGGACATAAAGAAAGTAGGCTTCTAGTCTAGAACAGTGTTTCCCAACCTTGTGCCTCCAGCTGTTTTTGAACTACAACTCCCATCATCCCTGACTAGCAAGACCAGTGGCAAGGGATGATGGGAATTGTAGGCCAAAAACAGCTGGAGGCACAAGGTTGGGAAACACTGGTCTAGAACATCTTTCCCTAGCCCTTTCCTCGTGTCCCAATTCTGACTTCCTCTCCACCTCCCAAGCTCCATCCCAGTCTCCAGAACCACAGCCTAAGGAAGGCTCCTCCCCTCCCCTTGAGCAGGAGGGTATGTGACTTATCATCTCTGTGCCTCATTTACAATGAGACTTAGCAGCTGCTTCACAACCATGTGATACATTGAGCTTTGTATAACAGTTCACTTGAAGGTCTTTGCACAGTTCAGGCATGTCAGCTGAGTAACTTCAAGCAGTGCAGGGACTTGTAATTAGACGGCCCTGAGGCTGCTATCTTCTCTGAGGAGGCTTTGTTTCCTGCTGATTATCCAATTGGCATCCTGTTTCTCCGAGAACCTCTGTCAGAAGGCTCTAATGGAAGGCTGGTGAGGTGGGGGGAGCCAAAAGTATGTAAGGAGCTGCAAACAGGTATGAACACTCAAGCCTAGACAAGAGGGCTTGTTAGTCACTCCGACACAGAGCATGCAGCACCTTGCCTCTTTGTCAAGAGTGTGCAGCAGGTAAACAGTTAGAGCCTGGCTGCATCAACCCCAAGACTCAGTCCAAAACAAATACATCCACCAGGTTCGCCATTAATGATTTTCCTCCCATCAGTTGAGCACAATAAGTGTCAAACCTTATAGGCAGGATGTCTAGGTAATCCCAGTGCCATTTTAGTTAAGAAGGAAGAGCCTGTAAAGATATATTCCTCCTCTCGCGCTCATGAGGCCCAGAAATTAAAGGAAAGTACCGGTTAAGTGAGAGGTACCTTTTTTAAAACTGTCACTTCTATCTTTTATAGTAAAATCACAGTACAGCCTTGAAAGGAACATACAAAAGCCTTAAGGCCACACCAGACTGATGGGGTTTTTTTTGCAGGTGTTTTTTGAAACATGTCACTGACACACTAAAGGGATGTTGGGGGTGGGTTTGTACTGGACTGTCCACACACATCATTTTACTTTATTCATTGTTCTACAATGCATCCTCCATGGTATCACATTTTTGCAGTTGTGAGGGGACACGATAGTGCAACAAAAGTGAGACACCACCACCTTTGAGAACATTTGCAGCTTAAAACGTTTTGGAATTTCAACAGGCAACTACAGTATGAGACATGCACTGACTGGAAATGAAGCAGTATGTCCAGCCCAAAATATTTCCTGGTGCAAATTGTGTTGAATGTGGGACCACATATAACCATCTCAATACCATCATGAGCCCACATTAACATGAATGCACAAGAAAAAGCCTGAGTTGGCATGCTTACATATTATAATATAGCCTATATTATTTGTCCTAATATTTATTTCAAATTATTGGGGATGGGGAGAATATGTTTAATAACATTTCTCATCAAATTTCTCATTTCACTATTATCTGTATTCATGTGGGGGGATACTAGAAAAGCGTAACCTCAACACTATTTTAGGCAACTGCTGGAAAGATAGATTTTCCACATGCATTCTGGTCAATGGCAGAGAAAGTTTTTGAAGACCAAATCTGTTTTTATCCCGGGATGGGCTTTTTTGGGACCCATTAGCATCCCAGCATTTTGTCATGAGAACTGCACTCAATCAGTGTAGAAGATATTGAAAAAGTCATGTATGCTGGTTTGTGTGATTTGTGGTGAGGCTAACCAATAGAGACATATTAAAGAGGATTAGACAGATTTATGGACTAGATGGCTATCAAAAGCTACTCATCATGATGGCTATGCTCTGCCTTCCCATTTGAAGGCAATAATGCTTTGGAATACCAGTTTCTGGAAACCACAGGAGGGGAGGAGGCTCTTGTGCTCGGATCCAATTTTGTGTTTCATAAAAGCATCTGTTTGGCCACTGTGAGAACAGGACACTGGACTAGATGGACCATTGCCTGATCCTGCAGGCTCTTCTTATATTCTTATGAGTGGCTAAGCTTTGGCCTTCTAGATTTTGCTGAATTCCATCAGTCCTCACCATGGATGATGCAGACTGGGGTTAATGGGAGTTCAACAACCTTTGAAGGATCACAGATTAGCCACTCTAGTACGGAGCTATACTTCAGTGTCTCTCCAAGTTCCCTAAAGTGATGGACGAGTTCCTCCCAGCTCATTTCAGAAAGAACACAATGTCACTAATGCACTGAACATGGCAGCACCGTGCATTGTTGTGCATGCTCTCATGCACACACATATTTGTATGCCATCTTGAGAACTAGCATTAATTGGTAGGATATATGTAAATATCTTAAATAAACCAACACACTGGTTGCATAGTAGCTCCATTATGCCAATAATGCCTGGCAGGACATAAAATGGAAGAATGGGAGCAATGTGGCCAGAGGCAGTTCTTCTTCTCCAAGTCCCCATCCCTTGGGCTGTGCTAGTGACAGCAGCAGCAGCACAGGCAGCAGTATCAAGGGCAGCCCCAGTGGGAGTCTAGCCCAGGATTCCAGAAGGCAGCCAATGATGAGTCAAGCCGTTTCCACGCACCAGGTCACCTGGAGCTTGAGTGCCTGGAGTTTTGCCCTGCTGGAGCATATATGCACCACATCACTATCTGCTTTGCATAAATTGCATGTACGCTTTAGCAGTGACACGTCTATAATATCTGATGCCAGAATGAAGGCAGGCAGACGTGGGTTTTGAACATTTTAAAGCAGAAGCAGGGAATCCCTTCCAGCCTGAGAGACACCTTCCCTTCTTCCGAGGGCAATATGGTGGGCAACAAAAGTAAATGTCAGCTGTGTGTATAATAGGCTGGTTTCTGCACACAGTCTCACACCAGGTAAGCATTGTCAGAGCACAGGGACACATCCAGGCAGGGCAAACCTATTTGGGGTTGAAGCAGGGATAGTGAGGGGTGTGACTGGAGAGAGTTCTGGAGGCCAGATGGAGAGACCTAGAGGGCTGCATCAGCTCTCAGTCTGATGCCCCACATCCCTAATTTAAAGCAAACCTGATGGCAGACCTAGACGGCCATGACCACTGACCCAGAACCTTGGGCCAAATATAAGTTTCATATGTTCTGTAGTTATTTACATGAGAGAAGTGCTCTGTCTTTGTGTTTGGTCCTTTGCCTCGACATAAGCAGTTTCAGGGATTGCATAGAATTATTATTTTTCTCTGTATTCTACGTCTTCCCCCAATTTTGCACTCCCCCTGCCCAGGTTCTTGAATTTGTAATGGGTTGTAGCATCAGGAATGGAAATCTTGTGTAATATTTTGAGTCTGCTGCCATTTGTTTATAAACACGAGCATCCTGGATCTTAGCTCATTGTACTGTCACATGGCCAACTTTGCTTTCAGATGCTAGATTTTAATGAAATTCTATCTAGACATGCTTTTCCTAGCTTCAAAAGCGTCTCGAAACGGCAGTTTCAGTACAAAGCCCTCACCTTCCCCAAATTGGACATCATTTTTAAAAAGTGAAAATGTATTCCATTGATGCCTTTGACATTTGTAACACACGGAAGCAGGGCTGGACCCCTGACATCTTCTACTGGCTTTCTCAACAGGCGCCAGTAAAACTGTGCAACATTACAGTTCAGTTTCCCATGGACCAACTTTGTCCCATGATTCCGATACTTGCAGTTTACTTGAATCCCTTTCTCTTCTCATCAACAAAGCATTACGCTGAATTACAGCTTTGTTACTGAAGGGGAGTTGTGTGATTGAGGTATATTTTTCAGGGGGCCTGCTGGCTAAGTGGATGAGGTATTAATATGAGAAAGTATAAACAAAGCTTGCTTTTCTAAACTGCAACAGAGTGATGGGCTCAATTTGTTTCTCTACTGCCATCTTGAAAACTAAACTCCAGCATCCAAATTAAACAGGAGATGTAAATACTAGCCAGATGTTCCCTGGTGTTTGAACCTGGTCTGCTGTGTTAGTTCTATTAAATGGGTACATTCTGCAGGCAACATAATGCACTCTGTTTTGCTTTCCAGTTCTGGGCTAATGGCTTCTAGCATATGATTATGATCTCATCCAATCATGTAAGTGTCATGAGATGCTTTTCAGCTTAGCTGGAGAGCCAGATGTCAAGCAGCTTAGGTGAGGGTGGGCCGTTTGTCCAACTGTCTTAAAGTGGGCACTAAGCTCTCCGTTTCTGTATGAAATGCTATCTGAGGCTCCAGGTCACCTTGCCAAGCAAAACACAACACCAGCCACATACTCAGACATGTTAAAGCTCCCTGACACCAGTTACAAAGGCAGATAGAATACTTCTTTCCTCTATAGACGATGCAGCAGGTACTTGCTGCAAGAAGAAGCCCTACTGAAGAAAGATAGTAAATACATGAACATAGGGCACTGTCTGATGCTAAGTCACACAATTAGTCCATCCAGAATTGCCTTCAGACGTTCAGTATTTTGTGGAAGCATATATCAGAAATTTAGGTTTGTGGAATTAAAGAGGCAATTAAATGCTACCTGTTGTCCTAGTGCAGCAAAAGGTGGACTTTTTGTGATTTGGAAAGTGACAGAAAAATGCTCTGAAATGTATAGGACAAACAAAATATTAATGGGAAGACTGCAGGCAAATCAGAATGAATGCTCATTGTTATACACTCTCCCCACAAGCAAATCAGAAGGATTGATCAGTAAAGCCTGGAAGCAGACACAGGGGCCCCTCTGGATTGGTGTTTTATTGCAGGTGTATTCTGTAACATGTTCTTGACACAATAGTGCATTAGTGGTGGGTTTATTCTGCTCTATTAATTGTTCTGCGATGTTTCCCAAATGCTATCATGTTATTGCTATCTGGAGGGGCTATAGTGCAACAGAAGTGGAACAAAACACTTGCACAAAGTTTGTGGTATATGAAAGCTACAGGATTTCAGCAGCAAGTAATTGATTGGAAAGGAAGCAGTATGGCCATCCCAAAACCTTTGCAGGCACAGATGGTGCCGAAAGCAAGGTCACCTATTACCATCCCGATAGCGTCATGAGCAAAAATAACCATGAATGTGCAAGAAAAATAATTTTTGGGAGGGCCTTACCCTCTGCATAAGGGACGCGGGTGGCACTGTGGGTCAAACCACAGAGCCTAGGACTTGCCGATCAGAAGGTTGGTGGTTCGAATCCCCGCGATGGGGTGAGCTCCCATTGCTCAGTCCCTGCTCCTACCAAACTAGCAGTTTGAAAGCACGAAGTACAAGTAGATAAATAGGTATTGCTCCGGCGGGAAGGTAAATTACATTTCCGTGCGCTGCTCTGGTTTGCCAGAAGTGGCTTAGTCATGCTGGCCACATGACCCGGAAGCTGTACGCCGGCTCCCTTGGCCAATAAAGTGAGATGAGCGCTGCAGCCCCAGAGTCGTCCACTACTGGACCTAACGGTCAGGGGTCCCTTTACCTTTACCCTCCGCATTAGCTTTGTGCAAGCAAATGAAAGCTCAATAAACAGGATCATCCAGAAGATCTGTTGTTCAGTATCATCTACACTAACTGGCAACAGCCTTCCAGGATTTCAGAGAGTAGTTGCCACAGACTGGCAGGATACAGAGGAGTGGTGGGAGGCACCAGCTGGGGAGCCCCCAAAGGAAGCCCCAGGGCAAGAAGGCTCTGAGCCAGGGGATCGGTGGTGGGGTGACAATGAGTGGTCAGAGGGAGAAGAGGGAGCAGACAAAAATTATGCTATTTAGTATTGCTGATTGCTCATTGGTTGTTATGCAGCATTGACTGATGAGTAAGCAGCCAACATTTAGAATTTTAGAAACAGAAATTGTTTGTTTGCCTCTTCAAAATGTGCTTATGTTGCTTCTCAGTGTTTACACAGACCTCTGATGTATATATCTTTGTGTCAACCACAAAGTGTGTTCCACGCCATTTGCCCAGGAAGTGGAGAGATGAGATACAATAGGGAGACTTTCCCATAATGAAACACCCACCATTTCTTTTTAGAAATATTTGTGCACAAATATTCTGAAACCAGAACCCTTCATGGGATTTGCCATGTGGTCGCACCTCTGGAATAACCATAATTAAACTGTTTAAAAGTAACTATTTATTTTCCCTTTCAGTGTAAAGGCATCTCTATCAATACTGTGCATCTGCCTACTTCTGGGAAAACACCATCCTCTGTTCCTACGATTAAGGAACCAATGCAATCTTTATTTGTCTCAGCTGAGTGCACACCAGCAAAACAGTCTGAAACTCAGGTAAATGTGCATAAGTTGTGCACTGCTTTGTCACATAATAATTAAATAAAGTCACAGAAAATGAATTGTTGGTCTCATATCTGCAGCTTGCAGACGTATGTAAAACCTGAATACGTTTCCCCATATCATTATATTTTTTTATATAGGTACATACTTTTTCTCTCTCTTTTAAGACTTCACTGTGTGAGAAGCTTGTAGTCACCCATGTGTTGGTGTTCAGAAAGAGCACCCAATTAAATGCCTTGCTGAATCATGTTTCAATTAATGGAGCTTTGCAACAAGCAATGCATTCATTAGGGGAGCACCTAATTTATTGCCTAGTAACATAGTGTGTCAAAAGTTGTGCGAAACATGGAAAGTATCTGTCCCCTCCCAATAAATGAATACTTGGCCTGCACTCTTATGTTTTGCTTTGAGTTACCCTAATGTGTATTTAAACCAGGTCTACTGAAGTTACTCTGAATTTATCACGCCCTCCAACATTTGGCAGAGGAAAACAGGTACACTTGTTTATGTTAAATGGACAGAGAGTTCACAATCTGACAGTGAGCAACTCAAATGAATGTTCTGCTTCCTTGGATCTTTGTTGAGATGCTGCCACCAAAGACATTTTGAAAAGTTCAAAATATACATTTATCTACAATCCAGAAAGCACGTGTTTGTATTTAGATGCCATCAATTTGTGATTTTAACAATCATAAGTTTTAATTTTTTTGGCATTGTTAATGAGGGACCATTTCAAAAGTAGTACACAGTATAACATTAATTGTTAAGATGGACAATATGAAGCCAGTCCAATAGTTTTGGATGGCAAGAGAACTACAATATTAGGAACAAATTGTGTAGACACTAGAAACCTGTGCACACAGTGAGAAAAAAAAGAGTAGTGTGCTTGTTTACGTAGGTATAAGCCAGGCGTGAGAAATCTTTGGTCCTCCAGATGTTGCTGAGCTACAACTACCATAATCACTGGCCATTGACTTTGTTTTCTGGGGCTGATGGGAGTTGTAGTTCAGCAACAGCTGGTAGGCCAAATGTTTCCCATTCCTGGTATAAGCAGAGGATAGCTATACATATGTATCAGTATAACCAGGGAAGCTTCTGCTTATGAACCTCTAGCCCACTGCATGGCCAGCTGATTGCAGATCCAAAGGCATCTGGTTCAAGCCCCAGTGGCTTTTTAACAACTATTCACTAGCTAGTTCAAATTTCTATAATTGAAGCTGTGGTTTAGTAAAGGTTTTGCTTACAGTTTTTCATAAGATGTTGTAGATCTGAGCTCTGAACACTGAACAACTTTATGCTTCATCTTAAGATTTGACCTACCACTGGAATCATCCAATGAAAACAGCATTAAATATAGTCAACACAGACTGGTACTGTCTTTTGGTAGTTACCCTACAGGCACTGGAAATGGAGCCCAGAAAACAATTTGTTTATTATAAGCAGGTCAGTTCCTCTAAGAGACTCATGGAGTCATGCAGTGAGACAGAACAATCACAGTACTGAAATAGTGGGTAATTTTATTTGTTCCACTTGTTGGTCACAGTGGCATCATGCTAGCCAATTATTCTTAAGTCAGCAGGTTTCAGAGGTTAAGGCCTCCCTGTGGATTGCAACACTGCAGGCAAAGTAGCTAGGCCAGAATGAAAAATGTTAAAGCTAGGAGACACCAGGCATCTTCTCCCTTGGAGGCTTCCTGCGCTCTCTGCAGCCAAGGCATACATGAGATACAATAGGCACATCTCTTGTATGCAGACAGCTTAAGTGTGGCAAATGTTGAAACACCACCAGCAAATAAAGACAAAGGTGTTAATGAAGGAGGTAGACAGTGACACCTGAAGAAAATTAAATCTTGTAAACTCTTGGTTTTGTTTAATTGAAAACTCGGATCATTCCAGGCAAATGCTGAGGTTTGAAAGTGGCTGGAACTTTTGCAATATTCTCATTTTTTTTTTAACAAAGGCAAGCATTCTATATTTACTTCTTCGTTAATGTATCTGAGGGGCAGAAAATTATATACAAATGATAAGGATGTGGAATTTTCATGCCTCCTTTTCCCCACTATCAATCAATATTAACGAAATCACTTTTAGACCGCAATCCTATACCCACTTAACTAGGAGAAAACCCCAGTGAACTCATTAGGATGTACATCTAAGTAGAAATGAACAGGATTGCACTGTTGAAGTAATAAGATAGTACCACACTCTAGTAAATATCCTAATAAACATCGGGAAAGGTGTGGTAACAGAGGGACATGTTTGCATATCCTCAACTATATAAATGGACTTTATATGGTCCATTACAGGTTCCACAATCAGTTGAAACCACTTACCATTCTGCTGATTTACTTAGAGAAAGTGAATTTCCCAAGTACACAGTGTGAATTAAAAGGCCTTTTATTAACAGTGTCTATGAAAACGTCCCCAGCTACGTACTGTATCTCCTATTAAGGTGTGGTTTGCTTTGCACCCTAATTGCAAGGATGATTTCTTGGGGAAATGGTTTTCATTTTTTTGGGTAAATGTTGAGATAAACACACACAAACACAGGTACACTGGGTTTGATCTCTGGTATCTCTGAAAAGAGAATATGTAAGTGAAAATTGGTGTTAAGTTTGAAACAAGTCCTTAGTGTAATGTTGGTGAATGAAATGTATTGCTCTTTTGTAATTGCAAAAAACAAACAAACAAAACAAACTTGAAATAAAGTGTGTTTCTACCTATATCTATGTATAGATATAGAGGAATGGACACACACACACACACGTATTTTCATTAGCTCCAGGCTTGCCCATGAGACAACTGTGCAGAGGAGGAGATACGAAATCCAAACATCCAGAGACTTTGAGAAGTAATGTGGAGATAGCTGAAACTATTCCTTTAAGTTTCCCCACTGATGAAATTCATACACAGACTTGGGAAAGGGCACAGGCAGGAAAGGAAATGGGATGTTTTAATTACTTGCTGTTGTAATTTTGGAACAGAGGAAGTTGTTCTCAGCCTATCTTTTAAAATTCACTGTGTGTGTGACATTCCAACCCTAATGCATGTACAGCACATACTTCCTGTCAAAAGCTGCAATGTGAGAGTGTTTCATTATCTGGAATATGCAAAGGAGAAGGAAGGCCAAGGCCTGAGTTATAAAGTTTCTAACCAATATTATGCCTGTTTGTGGTTCCTGGATAATGTTCACAGAGTTTTAGGAACAGGATATACATAGATTATGAAGATGAATAGCACTGCCATTAAGTCAAGACAGAATCTTGGGAACAAAGAAATGATAAGCAGTATTCTGTGCTCTTGCAAGATGGAAACATTTCAAAGCCAGGCCCCACATGAACCTAGTGGGGATGCTTACAAGATGATGAATGTTAGAATACTAATTTGTGTTACGCCATTGCTGGATTATCCCAGATAATGAGGATCTGTATTGGTGTGCTGAAGAAAACTTTAATTTGCATATATTACATGGTGTAATGGTATTGAGTTGTATAGAACCTACCTGGGATCAAATTTTCTTAAATTTTCTTTTCACCCTCTGGGTCCCATACCAGCTTACAACCTAAACCAAAACAAAAAACAGGGATGGTGAATGGCAGGCTCTAAATGCCAACAAACAAACAAACAAACAAACACTCATTGCAACAAATGGGAGCTGCAAAGAGCAAGAAGCAGCTGTTGCACAGCTTCCATTCAGTTCAGTTGGTCTTACGCACAAGGCCTTCCTGGTGGATTTTATGCCTAAAGAGTAAGTTCAGTGGTGCACTAATGTGAAACTGCATGTGATGTCAAATGTCTCTTTGCATCTAATTTTTATATTTATTTTAAATCCAAATTGCATCTTGAGTGGGACTTAATAATCACGACCCTCCAAGTGTCCCTATTTTCCAGGGACTTCTCTGATTTAGAGAAACTGTTCCAGTTGCTGATTTGATCCTGGAATATCCCACTTTCCTTAGGATGTCCCTATTTTCATCGGATAAATGTTGGAGGGTATACAGTTATCCAACCCCTGAGCTGTCTGAATGCAATCCTGTATAGGGCACTTTTTTAAAAATGTTTAATGTTTTCTTATGTTTTTATATATGTTGGAAGCTGCCCAGAGTGCTGGGGGAACCCAATAAGATGTGTGTGGGATAAATAGTAAAATTATCATTAAGGAATGGGATTTCCCTATTTTCATCGTATAAATGTTGGGGAGTATGTCATCATAAGAAGAGCCTGCTGGAATAGGCTACTAGCCCACCTAAGTCCAGCATCCTGTTCTCCCAGGGGCCAACCAGGTGACTGGGAAACCCACAAGGCACAAGAGTGCACCCCCTCCTGTGATTTCCGGCAGCTGGTATTCAGAAGCACTGCTGCCTTCACCCATGGAAGCACAGCATAGTCACCATGAGCCAGATGGTTCGACCATCCAACTAATGATCCAAATGCAGAACAGAGTAGCATTCACTGGCTAAGGAAGAGGAGTGCAGGGGGAGTGCACTGCCCACGGCAGCGCCATCCCAGTGGGTGCCATCGTGGCTGTCCCCTTGCCTGCGCTGGGTGCCGCCACCTGCTCTCCGCCCCCTGGTGCCGGAGTATGAAGCTCCGCCACTGGTAGCATGGGGAGGGGTAAGGCAAATCCTGCTTCCCTTGCTGTGGTCCTGAGGAAAATTCATTTTCTAAAATTAGTATTTGCTTTGGGGTGAAAACTGCCCATTGGTGTCCTGTGCATCTGTGGCATCTATGTGTAGACAATCCTCTACTATGTGTAGTATCACACACACAACCTAATCCTCTTACTTTCTGGTCTTTGATACTAACTTGATTTTTCAACTCCCTTAGCCACAGGCTTAGGTATCACACAGGGATATCCTGCAACATTTTGTTGTGGGTCACTACTTGTACATACAGTGGTACCTCTAGTTATGAACTTAATTTGTTCTGGAGGTCCATCTTAACCTGAAACTTAACCTGAGGCATGCTTTCGCTAATGGGGGCCTCTTGCTACTGCTGCGCCGCCGGCGCACGATTTCTGTTCTCATCCTGAGGCAAAGTTCTCAACTCGAGGTAACTCTTCCAGGTTAGCAGAGTTTTTAACCAGAAGCATTTGTAACCTGAGGCATTTGCAACTCGAGGTACCACTGTACTAATGGTGATCTCAGTGCTCTGACTGTAAACCTTATACTGGATAAGGTGTAGCAGTAAAACTGTCAGCCCATTTCAAAGCTAAGCAGGGTCTGGTGTGGTTTCAAACTGGATGGTGGACTGAGTGTTGAGATGGCTGCTTTGCAGGGGGTTGGACCAGATGACCCTCAGGATCCCTTCCAACTCTACAATTCTATGATTCTATGAAGGAAAAACAACAGCAAAGACAGCAGGCTCCAGTGCTCACTAGTGCAAGTTCTTAAAATCCAGAGAGAATCTTTGCTCTACCACTTTTTCAAGTCCCTGGTTTTTGAGTGGTTTGGATTTTAAGAATGAGGCATCTCTAAATTCTGAGGACTTGCAAGCTTTTCAGTCTCTTGCAGGAGGAGTTTCTGCTCTGAAAGGCACAGAACTCTTAATAAAAAGCATTGTACCGGTGATCACCAGAGCCTGTTCCCCTCTGCTTTGTGTTTTTGTCACCTTTATAAGTGCAACACTCAAGCACAAGAGAGAAATATTGCAATGATTAGGGGAGCCCCAAGGTTGCAGAAGTTTAAAAGACTTTAAGAAAAACCCTTAGGGGGTGATGATCCCCAAAACAATCCAAAAAGGACTGAGCATGCTCAGTGAGGAAATAATGGCAGGTTGAAGGTGGGGCAATGGAGTGGAGTGTCTGGAACCCTGATCAGGAGCACTCAGTACTGTAAAGGTAAAGGTACCCCTGCCCGTACGGGCCAGTCGTGACAGACTCTAGGGTTATGCGCTCATCTTGCTCTAGAGGCCGGGAGCCAGCGCTGTCCGCAGACACTTCCGGGCCACGTGGCCAGCGTGACGAAGCTGCTCTGGCGAGCCAGCACCAGCGCCGCACACGGAAACGCCGTTTACCTTCCTGCTAGAAAGCGGTCCCTATTTATCTACTTGCACTTAAGAGTGCTTTGGAACTGCTAGGTGGGCAGGAGCTGGGATCGAACGATGGGAGCTCACCCCGCCGTGGGGATTCGAACTGCCGGCCATACGATCGGCAAGTCCTAGGCACTGAGGTTTTACCCACAGCGCCACCCGTGTCCCTTTACTCAGTACTGTAGGAGGTTGCTAACTTTTATAGGCCTATGAGCACATTTAGATTTTTGAGTGAGTGCTGTGGGTTCCACCCCCTCTCACCATTCCCCCCCTTCCTCCCGGAGCAGCCCTCTGCCCATTAGGACACAGAAAGAGAAAGTGCACACATACGATACGCTTCACTTTTCCAAGTGACCTGGGTAAAAGCTGGATTAGGTAGCATTAATCTGAGCCTTGAGAAGCACATACAGTGGTTTAAGAACAGTCCGGTTTAAGAACAATTTGGTTTACAAACTCCGCAAAACTGGAAATAGTGTCTTGGTTTGAGAACTTTACCTTGGTCTACGAACAGAAGCCGAACAGTGGAAGGGCACCGGCGGTGGGAGGCCTCATTAGGGAAAGCGTACCTCGGTTTAAGAATGGTTTTGGTTTAAGAATGGACTTCCAGAACGGATTATGTTCATAAACTGAGGTACCACTGTATAGTTGAAAGAGGAAATGGGGAAGAGTGCTACTGCTTCAACTTCCTCTTTCAGCTGTATGTGCATTTCAAGGGAGTAAAAGGTAGGCAGCTCTACCACACATGAAAAATAGGGTAGCGAGAGGGGCTCAGAGACTTCACAGGTGCCACGGAAAGACCATAGGTGCACCACTGTGTCCACAGGCACCATGTTGCTGCCTCTGCCATAATGCAACACCCCCCCCCGGCCCCACTTTTTATTTACTGTCTGGCAGATAATGTGATCCTATTGACAACTTGGTATTTAGGAATAGCTTGCTCTTTATGCTGTGAAAGAGCCTACAAGAGAAGTATTTGTATAGTTTCAAAAAAGAGAGTACTATTGAGAAATTAGATTTTTTTTTATTAAGAAAAACAAATCACAGCTAGGAAATAGGATCTGCTGCAACAGATTTCTTCAACAGAAAAAAGAAAGAAATATGTGAAAGGTTAATTGTGAAAGATATTTTATTTTAATTTTCCATCCCCGCTTTACTGTTTTCCCCACGAAAGGGGGACGGGGAACACAAAAGATCCTTGTATGATTCAGATATATTTACAAAAAATAACAAAGCAGAATCATAGGGGCTGACTTGTCAGCTGATGTTAGGAAAGAGAAATCTGCAGCTAATCAGCCTGGCTGAAGCAGCAAAGGTCACAGCAGTCATGATGAGTTATTGCAGAGGTGTTACGCCATATAGTCGGTCTCTTCACTAAAAGCAGTCATGAAGAAAACAAAATTGCAGACAGATAAAAAGACATTTTCTTCTTTCGTCATTTCGTGCATTAGTGTTCCACCACACATTTGTCTTTCTCTGCTGTCGTCCATCATGTCACATTCCTATTTGTGAGCAATTGTTACAGTGCAAAAAAGAGATTTTTTTTCTTTTAAGGTGTGGAGGTTGGGGGAGGAACCGACTTATATTTTAAAGTGTAGTACTGACATAGGGTAAGCCAACAGCAGATTCCCTGCTGAACTCCTAGAATAATGCAAGCACAACATTTTGTGGCCAGAATATCTCTCATATTTTGCATGAGATGGAGAAAAGTGAAGATGGTTACTACTGTAATAGCACGGCATCTTTCGCCCTCCAGGTCTGTTGAGTGGAGTTGAGGGGAATGTATTCAAGACAGCTACAAATTGGTGGGATGTAATTGTGGCAGAGGGGACAAATTCTCTTGAAGACGGTTTATTCTTTCAGACTCTGACCAATGAAATGAACATTTCGTATAAAGTTCGGTTGGCGTTTTGGCCGTTTGTCTTTTTCTTCACCACAGCTCACTTCCACTTAAGTATGCCTCTTTCCCTGCAAGCTTTCACAGGCATGGTTCAATTTGCTCACAAATTTATTTGCAACATTGACCTGTGCTGCATGCATGCTTCACTGCCACCTGTTCATTGGTGGTGACACACAGCTTCATCTCTTTTCCTCATGACCTTTCCCCTTTCACCCACATCCGTGCTTCCACCTGCCTCTTCAATATTTTTTGCCTGCATGACTCAACAAAGTCTTACTTTCAGCATGCCCAAACTAGATCTTCATTCCAAGCTGTGTCTCAGATGTTGATGTCTCCAGCCCTGTCTGAGAGGAATTAGCCAGAGCAGTGCTGGCCAGCCCATGCACACATGAACGCACATGGAGCCTGTGCTCCAGCTGATCTCTGTTATTTGGGACTAACTTAAGCAGAAAGACCCTGTACAGTGGTACCTCTGGTTACGAACTTAATTTGTTCTGGAGGTCTGTTCTTAAGCTGAAACTGTTCTTAACCTGAGGTACCACTTTAGCTAATGGGGCCTACCACTGCCGCCGCACTGCTGTGCCGCAATTTCTTTTCTCATCCTGAGGTAAAGTTCTTAACCTGAGGTACTACTTCTTGGGTTAGCGGAGTCTGTAACCCGAGGTGTTTGTAACCCGAGGCACCACTGTAATTGTTCTTGGAGTGGAGGAGGGAAACTTTTGTTCAACAGCTCCTGCCACTTTCTGCAACTACCTTGCTGACCTCTTTTGCCACAACTTTATGGAAGCATCCAGACACCATCATAGTCTTTTGCTACTGCAGAGCTTGTCATGCACTGCAGCTTTTAGGAATATGGGCAGCTTGGCATCCTTCAAGTCATGAGTACTTTAAACAGGTTGCTGAAACTTCTGCGCCAGAGCTGATCTTCCAGGATTCTTGCCTCAGAACTCGGTTTACAAGATCTCCAGTTGACTGACGTTCAGGGAAATATGTTCTTCAAAGTGTACAGAACACTGCCATTGTATTAACTTAATGTCGTCTTATTCCTGAAAGCTTTTTCAAGGGGCTTGAAGATCAATTCAAACATTTTCTCAGTTTGGTCATGGGCTTCAAGGAGCAGAAGGACAGCTGCCTACCACTTGTCTACCTTGTCCTGCTATAACACTCCATCTGATTAGTACTGGCAGTTTTGACACATAACACAGCAGTGGGTGGCATGGTGGGGCAGAGCCACTCACCTGACCCCTGGTCAGTTGCATTGCTGATGCTTACCACAAGATAAGTGGGGAGGGGCAAAGTGGCAGCAAGTTTGGCTCTGTTCTGTGCTAAAGCACCAGATGGATGCAAAAGTACTTCAGGAGGGTGGAAAGCCAGACTGGATAAATGTGGCCTAGAGAGATGGGGTGTGACATGGGGAGTCCCTACACCTGCTATATTCATACATATTCTTTTAAAATGTTATGTACCCCACCTTTGAAAATACAGGAAACTAATGGCCATGTGGGAATTGGTAGGCATACTTTTTTAATAGTATGTTAACTATTTTAGGTTAGTGGCTAATTTTAAATGGATGTGGTTCTATTGTCGTAGCTGAAATGTCACTAAAACAGTGAACCATCCTTTCTGCCACCCCTTCATGCCCATTCATTTCCCCCCTGTTTTCTGTGGCAGAAAAAACTTATTGGAAGTTCACGCAAACTGCAGCAGGAAGTTGCCTTTGCAGAGTCAGGTGAACTGAAGCAAACCAAAATGTCTCCAAAGCAGATAGGAAACAATGCTACACTGAGCATCTGTCGACGCTGTAACTTTCACACAGGTTTACTGTTTAGAAACTGTCATGGAAAGGAAAAGCTGACACAAACAGAAAGTGATTGGAAACCTTAGAACTTCAAAGTGATTAGCTCCAAAATGTAGAGCAGCTCAACAAAGTATCTAACATTTCTAAAGCAATTTGGGTAGCTTCACACTGATTTTTATTTTAATAATAACCAACAATGTATATTATGTGCATTTGAGGTAACAGTATTTTTTGATTAGAATCGTAACAGAATGGTAATTGTAGGCAGACTTGTTCTCTTTATAGCTCAGAATTAATTGCTTTCCATTCTTCTTGATGAATGAAGAGTTCAGAACAGAAGTTGGCCTGATAAAAGGCATTCCCTGTTCTTCACCTTTGGGATCAAATGCTAGCAACACTTCTAAATTCATATTGCTCGTGGGTATTTGCCGTTTTAATATTCTGCTGCCTCATTTCACCCTTGGTGGGCTGAATGACAACATTGTCCAAAATCCAGTGAGAGGATTTTATTTAACAAACAATAAAACTAGAACATCAGTGTTTGTTTAGTTTGCAATTTGTTAACTGCATGTCACACTGAACAATGTTAAATATTGGAAGACTTGACTAATGTGGATGATTGATTGGCTGCGAAGTGCCAGGCAAACTTAGATGATATTAAAAATAATTCTGAAAAATAGACGTTCTACACTCATGGACACTACTTCTTGTATTGGGGTGGTATTAAATCATATGAAGAAGCTGTCCAAGAAATACCAAACAGTATTTAATTGATTTTATTTATTTTCTTACGTTTACTGTATATCCTACCTTTCTTCCATCATCAAACCCAAGGCAACTTACATGTGGTTCAGAGGTGGGCTGTCAACCAGCCCAAACCAGCTTAGCTTCAGCAAGGCAATGGATTCATTTTCTCTCAGACCATACCCTAGTTGCAACTTTCCTGCTGGTGGGATATTTAAATTAATTTTTATGAAAATAAACATTGTTATGGGACAAGTGAAGCCATATTGAACTGTCATGGATTCACTGACAGCAGTGGGATGAAATTGGTTCACACGCCCATTGAAAATGGCTTGTGGGCTTCAACTACTATTTCTCGGAGCTGTGATGCACTGTTTGGAATGGTAAGTACTGCATTCTTATTTGTTGTGGATCAAAACTAAAATCCTGCTTCTGTCCTTACCTGCTAATGTACATAGTAACAGATGGGGGTGTTGCAACCGCCTGCTGCAGAGTCCTCTTACAAAGACCATGCGATCTGAAACGCAATGGTAATGAAATGACATCTCATGGAAGAAACCAGATGCTTTGTGTTCAGTCTCATCTGCTTTCTTTACTGACCTACTTTTTAACTCTTCTTAGGACTGCAGAGCAGATGCTACGGCCCTGACTCATGCCTATGTAATTTGATCCAGGGCACGTAAAAGCGTTATTCACACTTCTGATACAGGGTTTGCTTGTGTCATTCACCATGCCACAATGACAGAGTCAAATCCTGGAAAACATAAGTCAAGCCACTAAAAAAAAAAAAAAAAAAAATCCAGTGTTTACAACTGCTTTGTGGTTTAGTGTCTCTGGCTACTTCTCTGATGAAATGCTAGCTCATAGACTGAGCCTGGGAACCCCTTGGACCTTTGAGCAAGTTCCGCCACCCACTTCCTTGTGCTGAAGTAGCAGGAGCCACTGCTAGTATTGTGTGCCTGCTGGAACTTGTGGCCTGGAAATGACTGGAAATGATGGCAGCTCTACCATAGGTACAGCAGAGTTGCTAAGCGCATGAGGTGTGAGATGGATGGTCCCCAGTTCAACTTTGAGATCTACACGGTCTCAGGCAATCTGGTTACCTTTCAGGCTCAGCCCTCTGTGTGTAATATGGGGATATGCAGGGTTGTTATATGGATCACAGGGTTGCCGAAAACATGCATGTATTTGCACCTAGGGAATGAAATACAGTGTCTAAGGTTAAAGTCCTAATGGTTAAAATGGGAGAATTAAACACATGTTTAAATCTCTTGGCTTGAAATCAATGAGACTTAAAAGGTCCTCTATTTTTGCTGAACCACACTACATTTTTTTCTGATGATTTAATCCGGAAGGCCAGCCACTACAATGGGAATTATTGTTGTTATTATTGTTCATGTCACAATCAGAATGCTTTTGATGGCCATGGAGTGTCTCAAGCATAAAAGGTACAAGTTACAGGAGGGTGCTTTCAATCATCTTCAGACTGAACCTGGATTCAAAGTAATCATGCTCCCTGATCCTATAGATATCTGCAGATGTGAGGGATGTCATCACCTCTTAAGATGTGATTACATCATTGCTACAACAGCATTATTTGGTGGGGAAACTGAGCAGTTCCATCTTACTGGGCATCCATTGCAATCCCACTTAAATGGCTTATTTGCCATATTTCAGGCACATTGGGCTACAAAAATACTGTCCCTTTCATGAAGGTGCCTAACAAAGCGATGTTCACAACGACCATATTTTGATTTAAATTGTCGCATTTATTGCTTGGAAAGAACACTTAAAAATCTGGAAATAAGCTTTTAAAAAGGGGTTGGGGGTATTGCTGATTAATGTGAAATCAAGCATTCGCAGTAAGAAATTAGTTTCAGGGCCAGTGAGCTTTGATATAGCAAGGGAAATCCCAAGTGTAGAAATCAGAAGCACATCAGTCAATGCAATTGTGCTTCTGGATGTGCATTTACATCCACAGTTCATTTGGAGCCATCAGATTGGCTTGCTATGCCCTTTGACTGCTTGGTGTGTAGTGAGACCAGTGTACAGTCAGATGGCATACTTTTATTTATCCTTAATTATGCAACAATATGTTTTGTAATCAAGATAAAATGGTTAGTTGCTTCTAACAAAGGACTTCATATCAGTTTGCTACAATTAAGAGGAACGTATTTCAAGATTGACACTTACATATTTACTGCATTTTCATATTTTACTGCATTTTCTCCAGGAAACCCAGAGGTGCAACTGGTTACTAGCGTGACTCTGTTAAGCTTCAGAGATGGGATTTTTATCAGGGTCTTGAAGACTGTTCTTTGATCAGTCCTTAGCCACAGAGATTAAGACCTACAGACCTAGTTAACACTGACTCCAGCCTGTACACAGAGATCCCACCCACCACTTGTCATGCTTTCCTACTGACAATCAGCACCAGAGTCCATGTGTGTGTTGGGGTGTGTGGGGAGACGTGGGTGCAGATGGGACTCTGGGTCTCCTAATGCAGGAGAAATTGCACAGGTATTTCTTAAAAATGTTTATTTATACAAAAATTATTTCTAGAAAACAATACAATTTGTATCCATACTTTCTTCAAGATATCTATAGGCGTGGCTATAGATAATATTTTGATTCGGAACACATTCAGCCATATAAAAATAAAACTATTTACATTATGTCAATAAACAAAGGTATTCGTTTTCTTTTTTTTAAAAAAAGGCACTGGAGGGTATTGCTCAGGCTATTGCATTTCCTTTGTGCATTTAGGAAAAAAAGCTCTTAAGAAATCCATTGTCAAAATCCCATTAACCCTCATGCTTGCACTTATTCCCATTTTATTTTATAAAAACAACAACATCACAAGTTAACAATCACAATAGTTTTTTTAAAAAAAGAAGTGTGTATCAAGCATGTGCCTAGGAATGTCTGCAGTGACAGTTTTACAAAGGCACATACTGTTAAGACAACTGGACATACATTCTTGTTCTCTTCTAATGATGACATCTGAGACAATTCAGGGTGCTGATCAAGAAGCACACTATTCTAAGAAATACCATGGTCCTATTCACCACATAATGACTTGATATAGAAGACACTGGAAAGCACCTGTGATATTTGGTATCTGGCAAAACTTAGTTTTGGAATGTAAATTTTAGTTTTTTTTAAAAAAGTTGTCCATTTGGCTTTTCCATCTTCCCGTATTTAAGATGTTTTGATTTCCTTTGTATCACACAATTGTCAAGCTTAACAATTGAACTAAAAAGCAATTTGATGTTATTTGCATCTTCCAGTGGAGTTGTTGAGTTGGGAAGTAAAATATAAACCGCCTCCAGGGCTGAGGGTTCCTCCTGTTCTGTTGAAAAGGAGTAGAGAAATGTTCAGAGCCCAGGCAAATTCAGTGAGCTACACAGCAGCCAGATTCCTCATGTTTGTGCAGAAGAGACATTCGGGAGAAAGTTTTTGAACAGTTTTTGCATTGGTATTTCTTCACATCCGAATGGGTCTGCAAGTGGGCCCTCAAATTTGACCTGTCTGCAAATGCTCTGTTGCAATGAGGGCACGAAAAAGGCTTCTCTCCTGGAAAGAAATACACAAAAGAGGTTTAATCGTTTTAAAGCTCAAGTAAGGAACTGTATAAATGGGACAAGTAGTTTTGCAGAGGAATAAAAAAACATCATGCCTGTGAAAATGGTGCTTGGGTTCTATATATTATTAAAGGGTCCATTCATTACACTGCAGGCTGTCCATTCATTATTTCATACTTTTCAGAGTTTGCAGGATTCATGGTGCATTGAATGACAAGCCACTGACACTTTCTGCTTCAGCAGGTGCAGCCAGTGCCTGCAGGCTGGGCTCCACCCAGCATTTTCATATGTTCCTTCCATTCATTTACTGTATCCTGTGCAACGCCTACTGCTGCCCAAGGCTGTAGTTTACATGCCATTGGTGTGAATGGCAGAATTCCCATCAGATTGAATGCTTCAGCATTGCACTCTGCTTCCTTGGAACAGAGGCAGGACAAGGAGTAGCAAGAGGACTCACTTGCACATAATCAATAAAAGCTTGCAATTAATGCACAAGCTACTCAAGTCTGTGAACATTTTTGACTTACACTCTGGCCCTGGGCATTGTTCACAGAAGTAAGTGCAGCTGAGTTTAGTGGGGCTTAAAGGCTATGCAGCCAAATTTTCTTTGGAAATTAGGCTGGCTGTCCTCAGTGGAGCTTCCCCCTACTGAACGAAGCGCAGGACTGCAACTTTAAGGTGTTTAGTACCATTGAAGAAAATCAGAAATTCTTTCTATGATAAGTGTTTGAATCAGAGTGTAATTTGTCTTAAGGTTAACTTTTGTTGCTCACAGTGACATTCATCTTGTATTAAGTTCAATGGGACTTACTCCTAGGTAACTGTACATAAAATTCCAGCTTTGGATTGCAGTTTGCAGATTCGTCTATGCCTTCAAACCCATTAATCTGGAATGCAGTTGCACTCTCAATGGAATGGAACTTCTATTTAAAATACAATCCTTAATTCCCATTTATTTCTGTGGGATTTACTTCATGGGATCAGGTCCTTTGTGTTTAGCACTGAGATGCCAGATCTTTTAAATGACTTTCTACAGTACACATATTTCTTACATGTAAGACTTATTGCTTTCTGTGGAACTCATTTCCAAGAACTGCACATTTGATCAGAGTGTAAAATTCTGTGCCTATATGCTGACTAAGGGGGTTTGCTGTGTGCATTGCTTGGGTACAATACTTGACTGCAGATTATTGCATAGGGAACCTGGTATTTCTGCTTACTTCCTTCTCTCTTGTTTGCTGTCTGATCTGTCTACCTTGCACCTGCATTCCTTCCAAAAGCGTGTTCCAACACTCATGTTGAAGCATGGAATTCTTAGGGTCAAATGGATCCCTGTCTTGTGACAGCTTGCCGAAGCAAACTTTAAGTTCTCTAAAGTGAAAAAGTGTTACACCAGTACATAAGCTGACCCACTCATAAATGATTTAAAAAGAAAAGAAGTCTGGTGAACATTTAGCAGAGCAAACAGTATAACTGGTAAACATGAAATTGACCATAAAGCCTTATGGATTTTTTAAAAATGGAATTATTGCAGCAATACATGCTACTGCAGCAATACATGCTATGCACAATCACATTTCCCCTCTTACCAGTATGTGTTCTGATGTGTCCTTGAAGTAACCATGGTCTAGAGAAAGCCTTGCCACAGATCTTGCAGACACAAGGTAGTGTGTGGGTCCTGATGTGCATCTTAAGAGCTCCTAGGCTCACATATTCCTTGTCACAGTATTTACAGCTGAAAGATTTCCTAGACTGGGCATCACAGTGCAACTGCTTATGCTTCGCCAGTCCAGAAAAAGTTGAGTAGGTCTTATTGCATAAGCTGCATTGAAATTTCTCTGCTTCAGTTGCATGAGGGTCGGAAAGTTTGGACTGGATCCTCTCTTCTTCATCACTAATGGGACTCTCTGAGCCGCTGTGATCCTTGGATGAAGTGTCAGAATGTGGAGGTGGGCTGACTCTTCCCAAAGACGAAGGGTATCCGGAGAGAGGTGAGAGGTCACTGGGTAAAGGGGAAGGCAGCAGCCCAGTTGTAGTCCACACTGTGATGGGGTTGTAAGCAACTGAGCTCAGGATCTCAGGCTGTGGAATGATAGGCATGGGGTAGCTCTCATAAAGGTATGGGGAAATGATCACTGGAAGAAAAGAAAAAAAGAGAATCGTTTTAAGACAACAGAGATTTCTCTCTTTATAACAGCAGTACAATATATCCAATACTCATGGAGATTGGAAGTGATGAAATCCTACTGACATTAGTTTGCTCCAATGAAACACACAGAATGAATGTAACATTCTGTAACTTTAGATAAAACTTTACATAAGTTGGGAGGTCTGCTCAAAGTCACAGCTTTCCTCCCCAAGCCTCTGCTGCAGCCAGAGGAAATCCAGCAGTAAAATCAACACCATTCTCTTACATTTCCAAGAGACTCGTTTTGCAACAGAGAGAGAAAAAAAAATTCAGCAATGAAGCAAACTCCTAAGTTGAAGTTTTAATTCTGTTGGCACTGACATTTTTTAGGGGGGAGGAAGAGAGGGGGGGGGAGAGAGAGAGATCTGTAAAAAACGTTTGTTAAAAGTTTGCACCAGTTTGTTAGAAGTTTGCACTTCAGCAACAACAATCAGAGCAGCACTTGCAGTTAGAATACAGCTTTCAGCCTTGGATTACCTGTGTGAGTATCCAGTTCACCATAGTTTGGCTTTTTGGAAGAGTTGAAATGTTTCTTGACCAAGAAGGATCGTGGCATCTTGAAATGCAGGGCTGCCTTCTTCCTGAAACCTCCTTTCAGCTTCAGAATAACGGTCCCCAGCTTTTGGGCAGCAGCAGACAGAATCACTGCTTGCACATTGGTCCTCTACAGCATTGTCCTCTCTGCTCACCCCATGCAGTAAAATTGTGTAGTGCAGGGCTCTTTGCAAAGTGCTGTAAATACCCACTCGTCAGGTGCAGGAGGGGAGGGTCAGGGGTTTCCTTTTCATCCAATCACTCCTGATTTGCTGAAGTTCTTTTTACAAACTCTGCCTGTTTGGCCAAGAGACTTATTCCTTGCTCTTCGCAAGGAGGATCCAATCCCTTCTAGGAGCTGAGGACTTGGGTCAGGTTTCAACTCCTCCCACTGGGATAGCTGTGAAGAACAGAGGAAGAAGAATCTCTTGTCAGAGGGAGCCTAGAAAATGTCTTAGAATTCCTGCCTACTAGTGGGGCTAATTTAAGTAGGTTCAGTAAGGGATAAGTTTAGATTTCACTGTACTTCCTCACCTTTCTCTGGAGTGCCTTGCATCCCAACAAAGTGAAAATTAATTCTTTCAAAAAACAAGGCTGCTTCCCAGATGTGGGATAATGAAAATGCTAAGGACAAACTGTTCATTATGAGGGGCAAAGGGCAGAGGGTAGAGGGGAAGTTATTCCAAGATAAACAGTCCGGCTTTTTTAGACACTAACGAGAGAGTCTTTGGCTTGTCATGTGGGGCTTGCTATTTTTGGAAGTGAAGAGGAGTTGAGCCGAGATGCTTAATAGATTAAGGAAATATTTTGTGTTTGCTGTTGAAGAACTGGCAATGAGGTGCCGTGGCCCCGATCCAACTAAAATTAGTTCTGTTTAAGACCCATTGCTGTAATTGTGCACTGATTTTTAGTTGGATCAGGGACATTTTGTAAGACAAAACATATGCACAACTCAGACGCAAAACAGGAAGACAGTAATTGAGATATGCAGAATCCACAAAAGGGCTGCAACCATTTGCACTCTGATTACTCAGAAGTAAGCTGTGCTGACCTCAGTTGGACTTGCGTCTGAGTAAATATGCAATGGATGAAGCTGCATGGGACTTTTTCCAATTTCTCAGTGCAATGTTGCACATTTCCCTTCTAGAGGAAATTGAGCCACTCCCGTAAATGGAAATTATTTGGCTGCACATATTTAATTCTGTGCTCATTTTCGATTAGCTGACAGTGACTGAGGAATGCACAAAGGACGGGCAAGAATATGATCCCAGCACATTCAAGCTCCCCTTTCCTAAAGGAATGGCTGAGACAGCCACTTTCTTCAGCTTCAGTTGAAAGATATCATTCCTGTTTCATCTTAGCCAGCATAGAATATTCAAAGGTTCGTGCTTTAGTTTGGAGTAGCTTGATGTACCATGTGGTATCTTCTTGCTTGTCCAGTAAACTTATTTGCTGTGGTCATACACAGTACCAGTCTCATTTGCTGCTGCTTTTTGGGGTCAACAGCTTCAACTATTGCAGGGAGTTGGACTAGATGACCCTTCCAGGTCCCTCCCAATTCTATGATTCTGTGAACTACCAACAAACCTATAGGCATGGAAAGGATTTGAGCAACACAAGCACAGATTCATCCTGTTTAAACATTTAAAATTCATTCGGGGGGCAGGGAATATTTGCACTTCTGAGTGCACTTGAAACCTTTATTTTCCTACTCAGCTGTACTACAAAATGTACCAGTAGACTGAGGGCTATAAAACGGGTGTATATATAGAATGAAGGAAGTGTGGAGGGAAGTTGCATTGAGACCACCCCAGCCTTCTCTGCAACAGGTGTTGGAATGAAGACATGGGGGAAAAAATCTCTGTGGTTCTGTTAAGACTTGTAAGAGCAAAGTGCTTTGTCAAGCTGCATAACTTCTTTATCTGGGAGATGCCAAAACAAGTGCAGAAGTAAAGTTATCTGCTTTCATGTAGCAATTCAACTGTTAACAGGCTCCAAGGCTGGTGTTTATCCATGAGTGGTTTACATTGATTTTTTTTTCTTTAAGAACACCTATGCTGAAAAATCGTCAGTGTGTTTTCTTTATAGCAAAGTGCATAGGGTTTTTTTTTAAAAAAAATTACTTTAAAAACACACAGAAGCTATGGTCTATTCAGTTCAATTGGCAGGATCGAGACGGGGTGCAAGTATAAAGCCCAGTTCTAAGCATGTTTACTCCCAAGTAAATATGCATACACATACAGCCCAACATTACTTTGGTGTGTTGGATCGCCTCTCTCACCCCTGAAATCTCAGTCTGAAATCTGCTTCTTTGGCAGCAGCTTCCCTGCTTTTTCATTGCTTCATCCTCCTTCATCCTAAGTTCTGCTCCAAACTTAGCATTTCATGCTCAAGTTAGGTTCACGTTCTTCGCCATTTTCTCTCTTGTTTTACACTAGGGCTAGGAAACGTATGGCCCTCCAGATGTTAGGCAACAATTCCCATCATCCATGACCTCCAGTCATGCTGGCAGAAGTTGATGGTAGCTGGAGTCCAACAACATCAGAATTATAGAACCATATAACTTCAGGAGGATGACAAGATGTAAATGAAACATAGGTGAATCCCTGACATATGGCCATCCAACTTCTGTTTAAATACCTTCAATGAAGGCGAGATCACGACCTTCCATGACAGTCCACTGTTGAACAGCTCTGACTGTCAGAAAGTTCTTCCTGATATTTAGTTGGAATCTCCTTTCTTGTAACAATGACTCTATTGGTTTGGGTCCTAGCCTCTGGAGCAGGACAAAACAAGCATGCTCCATCTTCCATGTAACAGCCCTTGATATATTTGAAGATGGCTATCATATCTCCTTTCTGTCTCCTCTTATTCAGGCCAAACATACCCAACTCCTTCAACTGTTCCTCATAAGGCTTGGTTTCCAGACCCTTGGTCATCTTGGGTGCCCTCCTCTGTACACATTCCAGCTTGTCACTATCCTTCTTAAACTGTGATGCCCAAAAGTGGACACAGTATTCCAGGTGGGTTCCGACTAAGGCAGAATAGAGTGGTACTATTCCTCCCATTGATCTGAACACTATGGATCACCACAGGTTTCCCAGTTCTGCCATTTAAACCACATTTCTCTTGGTAAATCCCTTCAAAATGAAACAGGTGCTGCCGTACACTAAGTCTGGCCACTGGTCTATCTTGCTCATTGTTGTCTACAGTGACTGACAGTGGCTTCAGACAGAGGACATTACCAGCTCTACCTGGAGATGCTTGGGATGGAACCTGGGACCTTCTGCATGCAAATCAGATGTTTTCCCACTGAGCTATAGCCCTTTCAAAAGTAAGCAGCTTCTGAATATCATTGTTAGATTACTGGGCAGAATAGTGTCTCCTCTGTCTTTGGCACAGGTCTTGCCATGTGGCTAGTGCTAAATAAACATTAAGGAGCAGGATTAGTTGATGCCCCCCCCCCAAGACACAGTCACTTACTCTTTCCTTAATGGAATGTGTGAAAGTCCTCAGCAGACTACCAATAACAGAAAAATACATTCAGAAAATATATCTGCTGTGTGGGGTACTTTAAAAGCTTGCCCTTTTGCTGAATGTCTACAACTATTTAATTCTGGAAAGTGCAGTAACTTCTGCAGAAAATACCTCTGGGATCAAGCCACTTTACATTGTGGGTACGATTCCAGAGAAGTGCCAGTCTGTTCAGTTATGCCAGCTAACACTGAGATAGGCTTGTACATGCCACACAAAAGGCATAAATGCTCTCATTTTCCATTGCCTCGTGCCAAATGCAGTTGCGCCAGTACAGCAGTGTAGTAATGCCTTGGTGAATTAGGCCCTTGGGCTCCCCTGTTCAGACTTCTGTATAAATCATAATGTTTTGACATGTCAGCCAAGTGGCTAGGCTAAAACGAATAGCACCGGGCACTGGGTGCAAGGCATGTCATTACATGGTTTTGAAATGGTATTAGTATGACTCTTGTTGCCTGAGTGGGGTTTTCTGGTTTGTTTGTTTTTCTTTAAACAACCCAGTGAGTAGTATGAAGATGGCCAGAGATACCATAGTGCCAGAAAGGTGAAGTGGGGTGAAGAAAAAAGATCACAGTTGAAAGGAAATCAGAGGGAAAAGCAGATCTCTCTTTTCATTCGGAAAGCTGGAGAAGGAAACGTTTTCATGGACCCTCAGGCTGCTCTTTTAATTCTGAAGCATTGCATCAGCTTCCTGAAAATCTGACATCAAAACACCCATCGTGTTATCAATGGATTGAGCTTGGACAACAGCATCCAGTGCTTTGTTAGGGACAGTGTACATTTCTCACCTTTAAAACCAGGCAGTTGAGCAATTGATAGACTTCACCTTAGCGGGAGCGATTGCCAATGGCTGTTCTTGATCTACTGTTCTTCACCAGTGATGAAGCAAAAAGGAAGATTTGGAGCCGGGATCTCAGGGTCTATGCTTAGTTTCCTGTTGGATTGGTGTGGAAAGAGGAAACTGCAAATACAGTCCTTCCTGTGCAGGCAGAAAGAACCCTCACCCCATTCTTCACCTGCTGCATCATCTATAAACTCACATTGGCTGGATTATCTTGGAAGGCGGGAGGGTTGGCTCTCGTGAACTATACTTCCACTTAAGTTGAATGCAGAGAACAGGTTGCTCCATTTTTATGGGTAAAGGGACACAGCTTCTTCTTTTAACCCAGGCTGGCTAATTATGACAGATTTGTGTGGAACGAGCAAATGAATAGGAATGCCAAACATCACAATGCATTGTCAGAGTAGCCAAAAACTGAGCATCTCAGGAAATGAAGGGATCTTAGTGCAGAGCTATATGCTATGGTTAATATGAGAATGCCACTGAAAATGGGTTCTTCTTCCATGATGTGTAGGGTCACCTTTCTCTCATTGTAAAATGACCACATTGTACGTACTGTTCCAGCTCTGCTGGCCATAGTCAGTGATGTGGAGCTAGGACAGAGAAAGGCAAAACACGATGTTGTCAGGACAAGGGCGATGTCAGGAGAAAGTAACGCAGGTAAACTGTTTTTTGAGGCAGCCCCAAGTTGAGCATAAAGGGTAGCTCTATGCTTGGTGAAGCAGGATCTGAGATCTTACCTAAATCAACAAAAGCACCCAGTTCTGTCTCAACTTCATGCTTATGCTTTTAACAGCAGGGAGAATTTGTATAGTTTACAGCTTCTCCCATCAGAACTTAACTTTTATGTGGAAAGCTATATCTGTTCAACCTCCCTTTGACACGCAGTTATTAATGACCCTCATTGTCAAAGCTGAGAGTCTATTCTCACACATTTGGATGTCAAAAGATGTTACCAAGTAGACATCAATATAGAAGAATTTGATACAGTTGCCCTCATTATACAAGATGGAGTTATGGGAGGGGCAGGGGAGACACATTTTGACATACCAGTGACTGACAGTATTCTTTTATTTTATTTTCAATGCATGTGTATGTTTTTGCATTCCAGACAAAAAGAGTCAGGCGAACAAAATGAATGTTAAAAATCACAAACTACTAGTTGGCTCATGAAACACAGTCCTATGTTTGGCCACTCATTACTATATCCTATTGTGTTCAGTGAGGCTTACTTCCAGGAAATGACGTATTGGATTCAAGCCTGAAGGTTGGTTAATGTTACGCATTTATTTTACTATCAAATTACAGGAAATCATATTGAACAGGTAGATGAAACTTTGGTTGTAAAGGGCAATTGTCTATTGTTCATATAAGGGTGAAGTAACATTTAACATGTTACATCTTGAGTAATTAGGTAATTTACGTATCTTTCCCCCCCTTTTAGAAGCCGCACAGTTTCTGACGGTTAACTTCTGGAATGGGGCCAGTGACAGAAATCAGAGAAAGTGAATATAGGGAAGCACACACACCACAGCTGCAATTCTAGAGAGATAGCTTATCCTCTATTCAATCAGTTAGCAGCATCATGTACTTGGTCATTATGTACTTGAAAACCATAATTAACAATAACATGAAACTATTAACTGGCCACTACTGACATCTGACAAGAGAACAGGGATTGCTGCTTTGTATTCATCCGTTTACCCTGGTCCAGGGGAAACTGAAATGATGGGACTTAACATGCTTAAAACTAGCTTGTCCTATTGATTTCAATGCAACTTAAGCACAAAAGTTTGTGGAGGGAGTCACAAGTTTTTGTTGTGTCAGCACTCAGTAGATAGGATCCAGTAGACAGGATTACGTGGTCAATGGTTAAAGCAAGAAATTCAGTACCATAGACAAAGCAAGAAAAAGGACTAGGTCATGGTCCCAGCAGTGTGTAGAAATAATTATAACACACTGATACATTTCCTCCTACCTGTTTGAACTCAGATATTTTAATTTTTCCTTCCAAATCTAAACATTCTTGAAATTTAATCTGAAAAACACAGCATCTCTAGCTAGCTAATTGATAGCTAATTAGGCTGTAAAGCATCTATCCAGTTCTAGAATAAATAACCAAGTTCCATTATATCATCATTCTGTGTCTGTGGAAACAGCTCTGTGGAAGCAGCAAGTGCTAGGAATGAACAAGAGCCCTGGGATGGGAGGACTACCCCACCTTTGTGTGACTGTAGGAATAGGCCTGCCTCTAAAAATGAAACTGTCCAAGAAAGTCATTTGCAGAAACATTTCTAGCACATTCACCAACAAGTGAGGCTGGAGCAAAGTAATTTGCATCTTGGGTATGCAAGCTGAACATTACGGGTGCAGTTTCCCCCCTTTACTTCACAAATGCTTAAGGTGTCACCATAGATGTGTTCTCAGTGAATGTGTGCACCAGCTATGCATCCTCCTGTCCTATGAAGGGCTCTAGAAATCCAGCCTTTACCATGAGTCCACTGCGGTTTTCCCAAGGCAGCCTATTGCTCTGTGGAGCCATCAGGGAATCGGATGCTGATCCTTTTATGCACTTTTATTGGATATTGCTATTTTTTCGTCAGCATTGCCCTTTATGAACGACCCTGAGCATCCCTTGAGAGACAAATGCAAGTTATACTATGATGTTAGGAACTGCCCAGGCTCAAAGTCGGAACCTTTGGTCAATGGTCAGAGACGGTGGGGTCCTGTACTCCAGCAACATCTGGACTAGAGAATTATAAAACAATGCAGTTAAATTCTGCTAGGCTCTTCCATGTTGGCATACATCTGGGCTTAAGAAATGACAAGAAAATGTACTGTGGAGCAATGAGCTGGTTAGATTGTATTCTAAGCATCATATTGTCTTTTCCTAAGCTTCTTATGTAAGCAGTTGTTCAGGAAGACAGCAAAAATGTTGAAAAGGCTATTTTTCTGCTCTACTGAGTGAAATAGGCATTTCAGGGATTATTATATGGTTAGGAAGAGACACCTACTGGACATATCCATACTCTGCAACCACAACCTTTGTTGTTCTTTAAAGAATGTTTGTCCGGAGAAAAAGAGATCAAGTTATGTCACCAAGTGGCCAATAAATGAATTTCACTTAGAAGGAACCTTAAGATTTTTGTCAGCCTCTGGAATAATGGAGACACTATGCTGATTTGAGAACGACTTGAAACCTGTAAAAAGCACCTCAGAATACTCCTAGCTCAATAAAGCAAGAAAATATTATCTGTTAGTTTTGTTAAGCAATACGGTAAATAGTTTCTTTATATGCAGCATCATATGACTTCATGCAATCAATGCTTTCCTTATACAGTCTAAGAAATAAAAATAGTTCATGTACAGTACAAATATCGTGAACAGGATGCATTTAAATAACAAACAACAAATATTCAATACTTTGCATTTCATAATCTTCTAAAAATATTTTTCTCACATTATATTACATTATAACATTAACAAATAACCTGCTCTACTCACAGCTATTCCAAGTTCCTTTGTTATATACTGTACAACCTGCCTCCGTTCATTCAATTATTTTTATTTTTATTTTTATTCTAGTCCTGAGCATTCTTTTACTGATGCTTTATAAGCCTATTTAGGATTGTGGCATTAAACCCCTATCTTGAATTCCCCATGATATCAAAATAAAGTCCAAACAAACAGACACACACACACACACACACAGGGTGAGATTTTAAGCATATGCTTCTATTGGGCATAATCTGTGATGATGTTATCTTGTGCATTCTCCACTTTAAGTGAAAGAAGCTGGGTAACAGCTCAGCATGGATCAGGCCTGCTTAGATCAGGCTAGCATCGGCTTTCCCCTGCAGACACCCAGGACTTAAGGATTGGATCAAGGAGGCAGGTGACCTCATGGAGGGGGCCCAGGGTGGTCCAACAGCTCTCTTTTATGCATGACGACCTTTTGATGTGATTCACACATCATGGGGTCTGTTGAAGGGACTCAAAGCAAGCCAAGGATATATGACAGAGGTAAAGATTTTGGCTAATCAGTTGCTCTTTTAGGAAGTTAGGATGCCTGACTTTGAGAACTTTTTTACGTTCTGTATCATGGGCATAGCTGTCAACATTTCCCATTTTTTAAGGGAAATTCCCTTATTCTGAATAGGATTCCTTGCAAAAAAAGGGAAAAGTTGACAGCTATGATCATGGGAGTTTTTGAATAGCATACTCTGGCCAAAGCATGTGAGCAATATCTATGAGGGCACAGTAGTGCTGAAAGGTACATTATTTGAATAGGTCTAACAAAATTACCAGTGTCGATGGACCACTAAAATCTGTGATCATTAATAACATGAAATTATGAGTCAGTTTTAGCCTCAATTTATATTAATTCCCCAAGTGGATGTAATCAGTGTATATTCACTCCATGCTGTGTTTGGATTATGTAATATGCATATAATTCATGTAATGTATAAGCAATGGAACCTGAGCAAAGGAGTGAATATGCACTGATTACATTAATTTTTAGATTGAAAGGGAATTACGGTACATCTCTGCTAGTGCATTACACCCAATCAGTTGTAAAAATGCTAGTTCTAAAATGAAATCAGAGCTTTATTAAAAAATTAATGAACATGTTGAATGTTTTAAAGGCAGATTCTGGGGGGAGGTGGTGGTAGAATTTCAAACTTCAAGATTCCTAGGACTGCTTGCCTCTAGTCCTTCTGATAAATTTAAGGAACTGAGAAGCACATGGTCACATGGCACTGCCATGTTGTGGAGAGAATTCAAAGGTGGACAACTTACTGCGGTTCCCTCACTGCGAGAAGTGAGATTACAGGGAACCAGGAACCTTCTCGGTAGCGGCGCCAGCCCTGTGGAATGCCCTCCCATCAGATGTCAAGGAAATAAACAACGATTTGACTTTTAGAAGACATCTGAAGGCAGCCCTGTTTAGAGAAGTTTTTAATGTTTGATTCTATTTTTAATATTCTGTTGGGAGCTGCCCAGAGTGGCTGGGGAAACCCAGCCAGATGGGCGGGGTATAAATAAATTATTGTTGTTGTTGTTAATCTTGCATACTTGTGTCAAAATTTTGAAGTCATGGGCCATGATCTAACTATACATGCATATAGCCCCATAGTAGATTATCAGTGATAGTGCACCTCATCTGTTTGGATAGTAAAGGATATTGAATCCAGAGACTGTATAGCTCTGTAGTTCAGTTGCAAGCATGGGCACTCTTGTATATGATTTATGCTAAGAGGCAGAGGATAGATGCCAGGTAAGAAATCTGTTTCATTCTGGAAAGCCAGCGTATACTGAAAAGGCCTATTGGAGTGACAGTAGTACTTCATTTGTTATCCATATGTAACACTAGTAGTTGAGGGCAAACATGTGGCCCTACAATTCAACGCACCATTTTATTCATGTCATAAGACAATATTCTGGAATAGAAGTGGAACTGCACTCTAGAGACATCACCTAATGTATTTATTACCTGACTTTCACCAGCAGGTCCCAGGACAAGTTACTTCAGTTTAAAATTCAGTATTAAAAGCAGTTAAAAACAGTTTACAGTGGTACCTCGGGTTAAGTACTTAATTCGGAGGTCCGTACTTAACCTGAAACTGTTCTTAACCTGAAGCACCACTTTAGTTAATGGGGCCTCCTGCTGCTGCCGTGCTGCTGGAGCGCAATTTCTGTTCTTATCCTGAAGCAAAGTTCTTAACCTGAAGCACTATTTCTGGGTTAGCGGAGTAAGTAACCTGAAGTGTATGTAACCTGAGGTACCCCTGTATAGTCACAGGAACAGGGAAGACCCTGAAAACACACATCTCCAGTGTCCACTGGGCCAGCATTGGAGGTTTCCTCAGCATCAGGAAGAGGGATGGGGTGGAGATCTGACAATGGCTCTCTCCATCCAATGTGGGAGAGGGAAATCTGACATGCTATGGCCTCCAGATGTTCTCCCAGGGACTATACAACTGCAGCTTAAATTTACCTTTTTTTAAAAAAAAGTCCTTCATGTTAAATTGGAGCTTTGTGTCAGCTTATCCAGCTATGATTAGAGTTGCCAGCTTCTTGTTGTGAACTAGGCCTGCTTGTGTGCTTCTGACATCAGCCTGACATGCAAAAATCTTGCATGTGATTTCTCTCTCCATGACTTGGCCCTTCAGCATATAAATCATTTGTTCATTGGTATCAGACTGCAACAAAAGGGGCAGAAACAGCGATAGTAGAAACCTACTAATAAGTTGTTTATTGTTGTTGTTGATGATGATGTTGATTTTGTTGTTACTACTATTACTACTATTAAATATAAAGGGTGCATGCCATCCTAATGGAGTATTTATGAGCATAGCAACCCTTATCCAAAGCCAACAGTCTGCTGCCTTGGGTACAATATTTCCCCCCAATTAAAATAAGTAGGCTCTATTTGAATTTCACAAATGGGTGAGATTACTCTTTCATTTATAGGATTATCTGGTGAAATTGCTAGCTCTTGATCATTATCTAAATGCTATAAAACTAGCTCTCTCTTACACTTTTGTGATTCAAAGCTTCTTGAAAATGCACAAGAACTTTGAAGTCACAGGAGGAACAAGCTGAACAAAGTGCCTTCAAATATGGGAAATTGCAAAAAAGCGAGCAAAGTTAATCTCAGAGAGAGAACACTGCAATTAGGGGCAGGGAGTGAGGGAAGCTCCCTGTTCCCTCCCTCCCTCCCATCACTGATGCTGCTCCCACATCCCTCCATGTGCTGAGGGTGAATGTCTGCATCAGGAAGCCTTTTCTTCTTGTGTCAGCTCCCTAAGTGATTTAGAATCCTGACCATACAGGGTTTGAAATCATGTGAGGAGCAGACATTTCACAAGGCACCTCAGCTATAAATTATTTTAAATGAGTGTATATACTTTTCTTGATAGTGCTTAGCTGTCTCTACAACTCTGAGCAATTCAGAGGCATTTGTTTATAGTGTGCTTTACTTTCACAGGCATATTTATTTGCTGTCACACTAACAAACCAGCATTTCTTCTTAACTTTTAGGAAGTGCACATTGCCACCTTGGCAGTACCACTAAATATCTGTTTAATAGAGATGACAGCTGAAATTTATGTAGAGAGCCTATCCTTGAAGACTAAATTGTCTGTAATCTTGCATTTGTATACAATACTTGCAAAATATTGCCTACTTCATACATTTGGTATCCTATCCATATTTGATCACAAAGCCACTTCAGGCCAAAATGGTCTAAAATAACCCTGAAGGTTGCAAGTGGTGGCTAAAATGTTTAAATCAAAGTATCAAAATGTATGGAAACTACAAAATGTGTGAAAGAGTAGACTGTCAGCCAACTTTCAACTCATCAAAGTGACACAAAACACTCAGGAAGAAGCACAAGAATATCAAAATACCAGCATGATCAGGTATGGTCAGGTATGATGAGAGCTGGAGACCAATGACATATGGAAGGCCATAGGTTTCCACATTCTGATTTGTAAGCTTGCAAAGTTCAGGTTCAAAGTGACTAGGTCACGGTTCTGAGTCCTAATATGTCAGAGCCAGGGGCAGGGCAGGACTGTATGAGCTCAGCATTAACCTGCAGCCTACCCCAGATTGGTTGGAGGCAGGATAATTGCTGCTAACTTTGCTGTTCCTTCCCGCCCTTAGTTCATGGCAGACCTAAGTATGTGTGCTGGTATGCCAATCTTTTTGCACTGCTATTATGCTATGGGATATATCTCTGAAAGATAGTTCAACCAGTGAACAATGCCCTTTCAATGCTTTGTACAGGTACTGCGGGTTCTGGCAAGGGTGGAATTTAGGGATGGAGGTGAAATTATAGGTACAAAATTAGCCTGTAACCGCTTGTCCTCCCTAGTATCATTTAAAAAACACCAGCATTATAAAATTCTCTCCTCTTTGGTTTGGCTGAGGGTTGTGCATAACCCAAGTGAGTACAAAACTAGTGTTTAGGACTCCTAGTGGAGTTGCCTAGAGCTACACAGTAGCTGATAGGCTCCAACAACACACAATCCTGGGAATAAATAAAAGTGTTTGAAATGAATGAATTAACTTCAGTATTATTGAACTAGTTACAGCACTCTGATTATTTCATCATGTCATACATTGAGGAGGGAGAGACAGATAGTATAACATCTTTGTAAAAGAATGGATGGATCACCAGCCCACTATTTTTTTATCACAGGACAAAGAGATAATTGAATCATAGTACAGTTGAGAGGTGGACAACTTATCGCGGTTCCCTCACTGCGAGAAGTGAGGTTACAGGGAACCAGGTAGAGGGCCTTCTCCCTGCAATGCAGGAATCCTTGTTTCCAATGTGAGGCTGAAGCCCACAGCCCTGAGACTAAGAGTCTCAAGCTCTGCTGGCTGAGATGACTATAGGAAGCTGCATTACATTGGACCATATCATTGCTCCATTGTGCCCAGTACTGTTTACACTGAAAACGGGGTCTCCAAGTTCTCAGGCAGGGATCTTCTGAGGCCTACAGTCTGAGATGTTTTAACTGGAGATTCTGGGGATTTATAGCTACAGGATCAGAGGTAACATACCTATGAATGCCAGTCACTAGAGAAGAGTATAGCTCCCATATATTTCCAACCTTCTTCTTTTTTAAAAATAATGTTTTTATTTATTTTTCATGGTAAAGGTAAAGGGACCCCTGACCATTAGGTCCAGTTGTGACCAACTCTGGGGTTGCAGCACTCATCTTGCTTTATTGGCCGAGGGAGCCAGTGTACAGCTTCCGGGTCATGTGGCCAGCATGACTAAGCCGCTTCTGTCGAACCAGAGCAGCGCACGGAAATGCCATTTACTTTCTTGCTGGAGTGGTACCTATTTATCTACTTGTGCTTTGACATGCTTTCAAACTGCTAGGTTGGCAGGAGCTGGGACCAAACAACGGGAGCTCACCCCATCGCAGGGATTTGAACCGCCGACCTTCCGATAGGCAAGCCCTAGGCTCTGTGGTTTAGACAGAAGATAAATTTTGAGAAAACAGTTATTACAACAATAAACAACAAATAACTTGTCCTGATGAAATTGTTCAGTTTCTGTTAATTGGTTCTCGTGGGAAACTTGCAGATTCTAGCTTCGCACAATTAACTCAGGCTGGTGTCAATTTACTCTTGGCAGAAAGCCCAGGTCTGCTTGACCTAGAAACTACTTACTCTGATTGGTTAACGACCAGCACTCAACTCTGTTATCAAGGGATTGCTAGCTCAGTTTGATGTGAGGTGTGTTAGGAGTAGAAGTGCTGTGTATGGTTTTGAGAGAGAGAAAGAGAGGGTTTATTTTGCTTTGTTTTGTATGCAGAAACTCTGCTGGTTTTATTTCTTCCTTTTTAATAAATCCTGTAAATAGTTATTCTGAGTCTAGCTGACTAGTCATTACTGCCGCAACTAGCTTCTTCGCTGTGCAGGAAAACTCTGCTACGTTTGGGCTAAAGCCAGTAGGGCTATGCCTGACACTTCAAAGTTCCATGAGGTTATGGGCCCAGTGCTGCCAGCCTGAGTTGCGGTGGTGTCAGCATCAACGGCGTTGGTTCCAGTAGTTCCAGAGGTGGTTGTTCCTGGCTGGTTCCTGACCGTGGTGAGCTGGTGACGCAGTGGACACAAGGACAACAGCTGCAGCGTGCGAGTGCTGGGTGCTGTGGTTCCTGTTTTCTCTCTCGGTGGTCGTGAGTAGCTGGTTCCGGGTTCCAGGGACATCGCTCTCAAGATGGCCTCACAACCAGTTCAGATGGCTTTTGAGCGTCTGAATGACTCCAATTACTTGCTGTGGTCGGAACGCATGCAGGCAGTGCTGCAGAGGGATCGTCTCTGGCAAGTGGTGAGTAAGTTTCCTGCGAAGCCTGATGATGAAGACCTCGATAAAGACCAAAGAGCAAGGGCCACAATTGTCTTGGGGCTGGAAGATTCCCAGTTGCCGTATGTGAGGGGAATCAAGACAGCTAGAGGTGTGTGGCAAGCACTTAAAGAACTCCATGTGCGTGAGACAGCGGTTTCCAAGCTGTTCATTCGCAAGGCATTGTACAAGGCAATGTTACAGCCTGGGGTTACAATGCAGGAACACCTACACAGTTTACAGTTAAAGTTTGCTGCGCTACAGGAAAGAGACTGTGCGTTAGACCAGCAGGAGAAGGTGGCTATTATTTTGAGTTCTCTCCCGGAAAGCTGGGATAATTTAGTTTTGTCTCTAGAAGGCATACAGGAGCATGATTTATCAGTCAGTTACGTTACTGGGCGTTTGATTGAAGAATGGCAGAAGAGGCAAGAAAGGTCGTTGGCTGCAGAGGCTTCTACAGGCGGGCGGTTTGGAAGGAGTTCTCATGCCGTGCCAGAGGTGAAGCAAGAGCAGCGTACCGGTGAGGAGTCAGCGTTTGCTGTTAGGCGTTGTTTCCAATGTGGGTCTTCAGCGCATCTAAAACGACAATGTCTGGAGTTGGTCAAGTCTCAGTTGCCGGTGCAGGAGCAGAGACGAGATCAGCAGCAGCAGCAGCGTAAAAAGAAATTCTTCAAACAAAAACAGTCGGCTCAGCTGGTGACCGGCGAGGTCAAGATTGCTGATGAGAAACAAGCGGTCTGGGTGGTCGATTCGGGAGCATCTCGCCACATCGTAAATTCAGATGAATTGTTTGTTTCCAAGAACTCAGCACAGCGCAGCCAGGTGGCTCTAGCAGACGGAAGTACTTCCGAAGTGATTTCGGGGGGTGCAGTTTTTGTTCCTTGTCTTTGTGAATGCCTGCAAAATGTACTTTGTGTGCCTTCATTAAGGAGCAATCTGATGTCTGTAGATTGTTTGCTAAAAGCTGGGTTTAAAGTGCATTTTGAAGGAGACAGTTGCATTATTAAGAAGGCTGGTGAGATTTTAGGCACTGCTAAGTCAGAGGGAGGCTTGTTTTGGCTTAAAGCAGGATCTCAAGTTGCAGCAGTAGTCAGTAAATCTCAGCCTGCAGTGAATAACAAAGCTATACATGACAACTGTGTGCACTTATTGCATAGGAAAATGGGGCATGCTTGCTGGAAAAGTGTACTAAAAATGTCTGAATTGGCTGATGGGGGTAATTTAAAGAGTTGTAACAAGTACCTTGATTGTAATGTGTGTAAAAAGGTTAAAACCCACAGAGTCCCTTACCCCAGAAGTGACAGAGTTAGTGAGTCACCGCTACAGCTGGTTCACATGGACGTAATTGGTCCATTTGCTGTAAGCAGGGGTGGATCGCGCTTTTCACTAACAATTGTGGATGACGCCACACGTTACTCTTGGGTTTTTCCCATGAAGAATAAGGGTGACGTGTTCACTAAGTTTAAAGGCTGGGTGGCATCTGTGGAAAGATTTCTGTCCATTAAACTTAAAAGGATTCAGACGGACAGAGGTGGCGAATTTATGTCAAATGCCTTTAAAGATTGGTTACAAAAGCGTGGCATTGGGCATAGAAAAACGAACGTTTTTTCCCCAAAGGAGAATGGCGTTGCAGAGCGAAAAAACAGATCTTTACAAGATATGATGTTTGCCATGCTTGATGATGCTGATTTGCCCATGTCTTATTGGGGGGAGAGCATGCTCACCGCATGTTATCTCCAGAATAGGCTCTTTCATCAAACAATAGGTACAACCCCGTACTTTAAATTGTTTCAGAAAAAACCCAAAATTGACCATTTGCATGTGTTTGGATCAAAAGCCTGGGTATTAATTCCGAAACAAATGAGGAAGAAGGGAGATCCTAAGACCAAACAGTTAGTGTTTGTGGGTTACCAGGAGCTGGGAAAAGGTTTCCGTTTTGCTGAAGGGACAAATGGCATTGTGATCTCCAGGAATGCCAGTTTTTGTGAACATAGTGGCTGGGAGAGACTACATGCCAATACTGAGGTTTGGTTTGAACCTTCCCAGGAGCTTCATGACTCTGAAAGTAGACACAGAGAATCAGAGTCTGAGGGGGAGGAAAGTTCAGATAAGAGCTCTCAAGAAAGTGGAGTTAGCCAAAGACCAGTTGCTATGCAACAAAAGAGAGGTCGTAGTTCTGAGGAGGAAAGTGGGTCAGAAGAAAAATTTTCTCCCAGAAGATCTAAAAGACAAAACAAAGGAGTGCCTCCGGTGCGTTTTTCTCCAGATACTGCAAATGTGTTTAGTGTAATTGCAGAACCCAAGAGTTTTCAGGAGGTGTTAAAGTTACCAAAAGAGGAGGCAGAGCTCTGGAAACAGGCAATGGAGGAAGAGATGTCCTCTTTGAATGAGCACGTTTTTACACCAGTAGCAGCGCCTGAGGGGGCAAAGATTGTAGCAATTGTCCAGTAAGTTCAATGTGAAAGACTTAGGCCCGGTTAGGACATATCTAGGGTTGGAAGTGTGCTGGGCCCAAGATGGCAGCTGCCTAATTAGTCAGCAGAACAAAGTTAAACAACTACTGACTACATACAGGATGCAGGATTGCAAAGGGGCAGTGGTGCCTATGGATCCAGGTTTCATAAAAACACTTCATATAGATGAGAGTCCTGAATTTGAACATCCTGATGTATATCACTCTGTAATTGGAAGTTTATTGTATCTAGCACAGTGGTCCAGACCTGATATTAGCTATGCAGTAGGCATATTAAGTAGATTGGTCTCAAAACCCACACTAAATGCCTGGAAAGGGGTAAAACAAGTTCTGAGGTATCTCAAACAGACAATTGGCTATATGTTACAATTAAATTCTTCAGAGGATGAAATGTTGAGTTGCTACTGTGATAGTGACTGGGGAAATTTGCCGGATAGAAAATCTGTCACAGGACTAGTCATAATGGTCGGTGGAGCTTTAATCAGCTGGCGGTCACGCAAGCAAGACGTTGTAAGTGTGTCATCAACGGAATCAGAGTACGCCGCATTGAGTGAATTGTGCAACGAGGTGATTTATTTCAAGCATTTGTTGGCAGATTTAAATGTAAATTGTGGAGAACCAGTACAAGTTTACATTGATAATCAAGCTTGTATAACCTTAAGTAAAACAGAGGGTTTCAAATCGCGTTCCAAACATATCTCTGTAAAATACCAAAATGTACGTTGCTGTGTACAAGACAATGTAATCACCTGCACTTATGTATCAAGTGAAGAAAATGTAGCAGATGTGTTAACTAAACCATTGGCAAAGATAAAGAACAAGCGAATGTGCAAGGGTTTAGGTTTGCTGGAAAAATGATCTCCTACATAGGTGTATTTGATGTTAATTGTTCAGCAGAATCTGTGAGGGGGTGTTCAGTTTCTGTTAATTGGTTCTCGTGGGAAACTTGCAGATTCTAGCTTCGCACAATTAACTCAGGCTGGTGTCAATTTACTCTTGGCAGAAAGCCCAGGTCTGCTTGACCTAGAAACTACTTACTCTGATTGGTTAACGACCAGCACTCAACTCTGTTATCAAGGGATTGCTAGCTCAGTTTGATGTGAGGTGTGTTAGGAGTAGAAGTGCTGTGTATGGTTTTGAGAGAGAGAAAGAGAGGGTTTATTTTGCTTTGTTTTGTATGCAGAAACTCTGCTGGTTTTATTTCTTCCTTTTTAATAAATCCTGTAAATAGTTATTCTGAGTCTAGCTGACTAGTCATTACTGCCGCAACTAGCTTCTTCGCTGTGCAGGAAAACTCTGCTACGTTTGGGCTAAAGCCAGTAGGGCTATGCCTGACACTTCAAAGTTCCATGAGAAATTACAGACATTTATCATGCCATGTGTTAAAGTTTCATTTGATTACTCTAAGCCTTTCTTTCATTCCCTATGTAACTGGGAAAGCCAAGACAGGAACACTGATAAATACTAATCAGGTTTAAGATTTTCTCCTCCTTCTAGGAAATGAAGTAGAACAGCTAGCCTAAGACATTTTGCTGCCTGAAGAAAAGGACAAGATGGTGCATCCTTTTCTCTATCCATGTACAGACTGGCAGCTGAATCTTTCTTCAGCCCTGGTAACAAGACAGGATTCACCACTGAGGGCAGCAGGCTTGCTTCCGAGGTGCATTGTAGGCTGTGTTGCACACAGATCTCTGTCTAACAGATGCAAATGGCTGTTCCTTCTAACAGCCGGGGGTTGCCAGCACTGTCCTCCCCACCCCACATTTGTGGTTTAAGACAGTCACTTCATTTTACCTAATGGTAGGGCTGGCCCTGTGAGATAGCCTTGTAGTTTCCCCACCCCACAAAAGATGAAGAGAGGAGTGATTCGTAAGCCCCAAATGCCGGTGGTCTTGGCTTAGAATGCTTACTTCTCTAGAACTACTGTTCTCAACATGCCTGTACTATTTTGAGAGAAAGACAGTATGTCCTCTCTTTTTTGTCATAAATATACTCCCCTTGCACAAAGGGCAGTGCAGTCAGAAGAAACAAAGCACAGTTCAGAATCCTCAGTGTGCTTCAACCTGGGGAAAATGGTTCACTGGGGAAATACATGAATGTCAAGTAACGAAATTCAAGTCAGTCTTTTGGAGTCAAGGAGGCAACAACATATGTTTTTCAATTGACCTTCTTGCCCTTCTCTTGCTTTTGAGAAAGCTTTTTTTCCAGTTGAAGAGTAAGAGGTGAGAGGCCCCTACATCAGTTTTTATGTGAATAGAAGATCTTGCTTTTTGTAAGCATAACATTCAGTGCTCCTTTTGAATTTGTGTGCAGTTATTTGCATTTGGATATTGTAAAGTTCCCAAAGATTATGCATTGCTACCCATCCCACTGCTGACAGAACAGCAAATATGTTGGGTCTCAAATTTCAGCAACACCCTGTGCAATGCCAAAATTCGGCACTCCCAGCTCTCACACTCCATTCTAATTAATAGTTGCAGCGTCCCCTGCAGTAACCCCAAGGCTCCACACTCAGTATAACTGAATTGGTTGTGCTTCCCTAAATCTGCCCCTGGTGTGTGTGTGTGAGAGAGAGAGAGAGAGACAGAGAGAGAGACAGACAGAGAGAGAGAGAGAGAGAGAGAGAGAGAGAGAGAGAGAGACAGACAGACAGACAGATTGCACATGTGTATGTTGTAGGGGAATCTATTTTTTATACCAAGGTGACTGTTGGAGGTGAAATCATTCCAAAGTAATTGCCCAAAGGAACAGCGTTCCAATGGCAACATTTGTCCCACATAAATCTCAAGAGATTGGAGATCACTTTTAAGATTTATTTTAAACAGCAGACAAAAGATGGCCTCTGTGATGAATATGAAGAGCTCGTTGAAAATAAATGATTGCACTTTTATCTAGAGATGAAACCAGGCTTATACACTTTGAGCATTTTCACTCGGCAAACTGCAACTTAGCAATCATGATACACAGCAAAGATCCTTGTCCTCAGTCCTCGCTTTTAAGAAGTGGAACTGATGGAGCACAGGAACCCGAGGCTGCTTTGCTGTCATTACAAAAGTATTTCATGGTGTATGGTGTGTGTCTTACAGGATTTAAATGAAGGCCTCAGGAGAACTTACATCCAAACACAGTCTTGAGGTATTGATGTCTCCAAAGTCATTACCATTAGATTTGTGAAGAAGAGCTACTAAGTTAGTACAGACATTATCTTCTAAAGCAATTCTGGGAAGACTTCACTATCATCTATAACAGCCAATTGCAAGCATTCACCAGCCTGGAATTTTACGTGCATTAGTCATTTGCTGGTCACAATCTACACATTACAATTTATCATGCTTGCAAGGCGTCTGACCTATATGATGCTTTGGTTGATGGAGAGGGTGTGTTTAAGACCAAAAGCTTGTGTCCATAGAATGTGATGCTAATTATCACAGTACAGAATCATAGAATTGTAGAGTTGGAAGGGACCCTGAGGATCATCTAGTCCAACCCCCTGCAGTGCAGGAATATGCAGCTGTCCCGCATGGGGATTGAACCTGCAACTTTGGTATGAGTTCTCAGCACCACGCTTTAACCAGCTGAGCTATCCAGGAAGTGTTGCATCCAGGGCTGCACCAACTCTCAGACTGCAGGGGAAGGCTTACAAAACTGAAGACTAGCCTGTCTGGGTTGGGGTGTGTGTGTGTTAGTTGGCCTCTTCTTAATATGCTGACTTTCTTTGTGCTGGATTTAAATAAATAAATAGCTGAGATGCTACCTGAAGTCTAGTGATCTAATCTAGTCAGAGGTTTGACACCTCAGTGAAAAGTAGAATTAACCATCCATGAGGGGAGTGTGACAGGAGCACCATCAGGACCTTCAATCATTCTCCCCCAGGGTTTTTTTTTGTTTTAGTCGCTCTTTAGAACATTAAGCAGCCCTTGAATGCACCTGCAGATTGCTCAGAATCACTCTGCATCATGGCATCTGTAGTTTGCAGTTGCTGAACGCACAGTAATTGTCATACATGCAAGATCCCATTTGAGATGGAATCAGTTATCAACATAAAGTACAATCTTGATATTAATGATTCACTACCAGGCTCAGCATACCCTCAGTATCATTTCTTGTGACAAAAATGCACAGCTACACTTGGGCGATGATCTCTTTATGGCAATGAGTGCATGCAGCTCAGTGCATGTGGGAGAAGGGCTGGGGCAGGAAGACCTTTGCAATGAAATCATTCCCCATACTGCCAAAGTTTAGAATATATACCCAAAGCTGCATATATAGCTATCATTATAAAAAGCTCTTTAAGTATATATAGAGATATCATAAAATGGATTATTAGAATTGTATGGGTGTTTTTATTTCAAAGACTATGATTGGTATCCAAAGATATTCAGATCAGTGGGACCACCAGTAATGCCTTATCACCTCTTGGTTTTGATTTCTGCTTGACTGAAAGTATTCCAAGTCACCATCTCTTAAAACAATCTCACAGAGAGTGGTGCTTTGAGGACAAAATATCAACTCTGGGGATAGGATAAGTAGAATAAATATTCCTGAAATGTTTGCCAATAACCTAGGATTGCGAATAAACTTTTCATACTCATAGTCATTTTCAAATCTACAGAGAAGCTTTCAGTTGCCAAGAGAAGAGTGCAGTTGCCAATCTGCAATCTAATTTGTGTAATACTAGGGGAATGGAATCAGAAAGTGCTTCATGCTTGAAATGAAAAATCAGACGTAGGGTTTTGTTTTTGTTTTGTTTTTTTGTTTGGAGAACAGGCTCTCTGGTAGCTTCTGCCCACAAGAGGGCATTAGTAATCTAAAGAAAGTGGACAGCAAATCCACAAGTCTCTCACAAAGTTGATTCAGTGCTGATAAAACCATGTTTTTTAAAAAAAAGAAAAAGAAAAAAGAAAAATTGAGAGGGGTTGTCATTAATACACATAGCCATTTATGATAATGAAGTCTTTAACTTGCACAAGTGTGTCCAGAAACATTCGTCATTCTTGCTAAAACAGCTCTTTGAAAAATAGTGTGAATGAGGTCACTGAACATTTTTTTTAATAAAAAAGAACACTCATCATTATTTATAACACTAAAACAATTATTTCATCCAAGCTCCCAGACTTCCTACAATTTTAGGATTCCACTATAAAATTGCATGTCCAGTGAACTATATGTTCGGTGACCCTTATATGCAATATATTTAACTGGGTAAATGTTGACCAAGGAGTTAGAAATGTTGCACACATGCTGAGACTTGTGAGAAACTAGGAAACGCTTATACACCCTTCCTTTATGCTGCTTAATGATAGGGAAGAAGATCAGCAGAATTAGAATGAGATAGAAATTAACATGACACCCTCTTGCCTTCTTTCTTTAGTGAAGATTGTGTTAGGATGAAAGCATGGCAAATATTGAGATGCCTTTGCATATGCATCTGCCCAAGAGATAGTGGGCATTAGGACATGTTGTGTAAACTAATTAAGAACAGATGCCATGTCTACATCTGCCACCAGGTGATGCTGATGGCGACTCGCTGGAAGTTAAATTCCACTAGGAAAAGTGTTGTGTGACTTGACAGAATTGCATGGGCTGATTTAAAAAAAGCGGAAGCCATTATAACAAATTCATGTATGTGGCTACCTGTTCAAGTGATATAAGTTGTATAATATTTATCCATCCATCTATCCATTGAGCTGCATCAGTCAGAGAGGAGGAACCTCTCAAAGAGATTCAAGATGACAAAGTACATAAAAATGTACAAATTAGGATGTCGACCAACTGCAGTTTTTAAACAGCCTTCACAGGTAACCCTATGTACAATGTATTGCAGTACTCCAAACAGGGTGCTCCAAAGAATAGATGACTGACCCGTTGTATCTGTCCAGGAGGGACTGCTGCTGGTACACAAGCCTCAGCTGGTCAAATGCCACTTTGTGCCATGGGAATTAGTTGGCCTTACAAATATAAGTATCTAACAGCACCCTCAGGTTGCAAACTTGATTAGGAGGGGTGTTATTCCACCCAGAATGAGTTGAATACCGCTCCCAGGGCAGACAGGCCAATTGCATCTTTGTCTTCTCTGGACTGAGGTCAACTTTATTGTCCTCCATCCAGCCCATTACTTATTATTTCCAGGCAATGGTTCAGCAACCCCATAGCCTCATCTGAGTCAGATGAAAGGCTAAATAGAGTTGGGTGTCATCACCCTAATGAAAAACACCTCATTCTAAGACCTTGGATTACTCATCCAGTAACTTCCTGTAGATGTTTAACAGCATGTTTGTCTGCTCTCTTGATTTCACCTCTCTCCTGTCACCTTATCCAGACTCTGATGGGTAACTCATTCAAAACCACAAAGAGGTTCCCAGTCAGTATCTGTGGACTTGGGTTTGAATTGGTTTTTATATGTGACATTTGTTTACATGTGTTTTGTTGTCCTCTATTGTGAATTTGTTTTGAGATGCTTCATAGAAAGCGAGCCATAAATGAACAAACAAACAAACAAAGGTATTCCCAAGTAAGCAAAAATAGTTATGCAGCATGAGCGTAGAGTGTATCACCTAATGCGTAGCCAACAGAACATCTCAAAATATGGTGTGGCATGAACATTTCAGGCATTATGTTGAAGATGAAGCTGTTACTGTCTCCATTTCAATTAGGTATGCACTATTACCCATGTACCTTTTAACATTCCTCAGAGAAGCAGGCTAAGTTAAATTACTGGTTTTTTTGTGGCACAAGATGTTCTCACAAATTAAAAAAGATAGATGGCTCTGGCAGTACTTTCGTACTTGGACAGAATGAGCGTCTATACTGATGTTTAAGTAAATAGGCAAGCCAGCCTTGGTGTTTGTCTTGCTCTTCCAGGGCTATAATCTATCCTGTACATCTGATAGTTGCCCAGACAAAGAGGCTTGGCAAGCATTATATGGCCTGTCAGCTCCGTGTTGAGGAGGTTTATAAAATGAGCAGATGGACTGAATTCACTTTCATTATGGCAGAATAATATATATCGCCTGAAGATGTATGTCTGAGATGAATCTCCTCACCAAATTTATCTTTGTTGAGTCTTCACAGATTCCAATTTAATTTGAGTCTAGTCAAAATTATTCATTAAGAGTTGTCTTTGGATTCCTAGGTTTAAATGTACTATAACATTCCTTGCTTAACAAATAGAGACATGGAGTTAATGAGTATCAGTGGGTCGAAACAGGCCGTCTGCAGCCCATGACAACAGTTGTGGAGGCATCATCACAACTTCCCCGAGGCCTGACTATTGTGGGGGCATCTCAGCAGTGATTATTATTTATTTCTCATCTTCCCCACTTTTCATGTCTAGTGATACTGAGAGGGAACACCATAAAACTCAAGTATTTGATATCCCGTTATCTCACGGGTGTCAAACACAAGGCCCGCGGGCCGAATCCGGCCCGCCAGACCTTGTCATGTGGCCCGTGTAGCCGCCGCCGGCCACCAGCCTTCACCTTTTATTCTCGCTTTTTTTTTTACACAAGAAAGCCGCCTCTTCAGCGCATGCGCGGCAGCCTACAAGCCAGAGAACGTCTGCCCTCTAGCGGTGCCTGCCGTTCTACACAGGAAACCTCCACTTTACATGCATTCAGGAAACCTCCACTTGTTTTTATATTGAGCGCATGCCATCCTACAGATACAACTGGCCCTTTGAGGGTGACCAAACTGCTGATGCGGCCCCCGATGAATTTGAGTTTGACACCCCTGCGTTATCTGAAGGAAAAGACAGAATGAACACTAAAAGCATGTGCATTTAAAAAGACATTTATTTAGAAATATAAGCTGGCTTGCTTAAGCTCTGCAGTTCTCTTTATTGCTTTCATGTGTCGTTTTGAGAAAACCTCAGTGGCTTCAGACATCCCTAGAAGAAAAAAAAACCACAGGGACAATGAGTGGAATGGCTATCATCTACTTCCATTGGCTTTTGCCTGGCAACTTCATTTGCCTTGACCACATTCAAAACCTCTCCCTCGCATACACAAAAATACACCAGCTGACACATTCGCTCATCATTCACCCACCATTCATTCAAACCCTTGCATTCATTCACATAAACATATGCCAGCCAACATTCAACAGACAAATTCACTCATCATTCACTCTCTATTCATTCACAACTTCCTTTTCACACACAAACATAGGCCAGCCAACATCCCTGAAGAATGCCAACAGACACATTCACTCATCTTTCACTCTCCATTCATTCACATTCGGTGCCCTGGCTTCAACCTACATATATCCACTGGCTTCTGTCAACGAGCTTCCAAAGGTGAACTTAAACCAACATACATCTGCAAATATTGAGTTGCTTCAGTCTTACAGCATCCATTGGCCTCTGAATGCAAACGCCACCAAATTCTGCCCACCAGCATCTGCCAGCTTCTGTTAGGTCCATCACTAGACATCAGCCAGCTTCTGACCATAGATATCAGATACCTTCAAGCTGTGATTCCACTCAGCAAGCGAACTTGCCTTATTATTGATCAATGGCATCATGAAGCCAGAAGACCGCCTCCTTCCTTTCACCAATTCACCTCCTCCACCTGGACAAAGACCAGGCAATGTGACATGTCTCAGCTGTTTCCTGCAGTGTTCTATTGGGGAAGAGGATCTCATTCCACTTACTTTTCCCTTGGCCCACCCTTATGTCCACTCAACTGCCATGTGCTTCTGTGACTTCATAGAGAGTCCACAGCCAATTACAATACTTAGGAAGGCATCATCACAATATCTTCAGGCCTCACAATTCTAGGTGCACCTCAGCAGCGATTTATTTGTCTAATATTTAAAAGGTTTATAGCCCACCACTCAGATAGCTGAGAGAATCACACCATAAAACGTGGGTGTGGGCTCCTTGTTCAGCACAATGAATGCATTCCCTTGCAGAAGCCTTACAGGCTTTGCATGCCAGTGGTGGCTGGGCCAGAGATTTCTGTGCCCTGCCCATCTGTACCTCCAGTTAAGCAAGAAGCATAATCACAGCAAGTAAATGTTCCAAGCGAAAGCACTTGAGGGTGTGGAGGAGAGCAGGTGGTGGAGGAGGATATAGCCTTGGCAGAGTCTCGGGAGCCAGATGGAGGACTCATGGACTGGAGGCTTCCTACCCCATCATAAAATTAAAGATTTAAAACCAGAAAGTGGACATGAAGGGTAATAGCCAACATTTGACATGTTCAGAGCAGACATATTGAATCAATAGACTTTGGAGTTAGTTTAAAGCAGGGGTGGGGAACCTGTGTCCCTCCAGAGGTTGTTGGACTAGAGCATGTTGCATCATCCCTGTTGTAGCATGTTGCATCATCCCTGATCACTGACCAGGCCAGCTGAGGTGACATGAATTGGAGTTCTACAGCCTATGGAGGGCCATATGCCCCTTCTCTGGATTAAAGAGTGGCAGTTTAAAGCACAGCATTGTCTTGTTTGTGGGCCCAAAACCACTTTGAACTTTTTTTCAGTCATTGCATATGAAACATTTTCTTATTTAGTTGGTGTATTAAATTTGTACCCTGCTTTCTCGCCAAATAATGCCCTAGGCAGATAACAGAAAGAAAATACAAAGTAATACACACACACACACCCATACATATATACATATACAGAATACACAGTATACATAGTGCTTTTTTTCTAAAAAAAAGGTTTAGGGGTACTCTCGTTTTCCTACTCATATTGAAATACTGCCTCTCAATGAGGCCAAACCTAGATTCACAAAATGTTTAGGGGTATGAGTACCCCCCAAAAAAGCTCTCTCTCTCTCCCCCTCTCCCCCCCTCTCTGTATTACATAACATACACACACATATATATGTATGTGTTAAAAAGGCAAATAAAAAATAAAACAGAATAAAAACAACCATGATAAAAAGAACCAATTAAACCAATCACATCATATTTACCATGGCTATATTAAGTCAGGTAATGGGCCAAGGCCCTAACTGAATCAATGACTGCTGGTGGAAGCACATCAGAGATGGGGCTAGTTGTCCCCCCCTTTAGCAAGGATTTAAAGAAGATCATCTTTTGAGTTTCTGCCAAATGCCCTTGAGACACTGCAGACAGAAAGAAGAGCCTCTCTCTTAAAATCATGGTATTTTAATGCCAGGTCATGTAGGCTTGGTAGGTCATCATTTTGAATTGCAGCCAGAAACAAATTAATTCCAATTTGGGTGTGGAAATTTGTATACTGAGCTGAAAAATAGATTCTATGAATTATTTTGTGTTCTAAATCAAACAGAACCAACCTTTTATTGTCATTCCAGTAGAACATTCTCAGGTTTTGGTGTCACAAAATTTGAAGTAGTGTGAACTCTGAAGCATCATTACACTCTAACGTAGGGTTGCCATATTTCAAAAAGTGAAAGCTTTTTTGTTTTTTTGCAAAATCTCACCAAAATTTAGACTTCTGCCATATTTCCCCAGACATTTCAGTGATTTCTGCCCAGAAACTGTTTCCGACTGTATTATTCCAGCTATGTCCAGGAAATTCCAGACGTATGGCAGCCCTACTCTAATTGGTGTATTTGACTGGGGGATGCAGATGAGGTTGATTCACTGAAAAATGTCCACTGAGCAAAGTTCTTCTCAGAATCTCCAACCAATTTACAACACAGGTGAACATGAAGTTTGCCCTGTCTAGATATGAAGCTACCTGTCACTACCATTTCTATTTTAGGCAGTTGCGGCTCCTTATCTAGACAGGGTGCCCACTGTATCTGCCATTACTTACAGCTATGTTCCAGTGCTTGTCATGTCTCGAGATAGATGCTATAATCAGTTAGACCTATTAGTAAGGCTAGTAATTGGACAGGACCTATCACTCCAAGAGTATAAAAAGCCCCTGGAGATTTATATGGCTTTTAACAAAGCTGCTTTAAGTGGGGCTGTCTTTGTTAGAAAGACAGTGGCAGACAGAGTGCAGCAGTCTGGTGTGTAGCAAACCATCAGCACTGTGTGGGAGAAGACCAGGAAAGAGTAATTTAAAATTCCAGCGAAAGGAGATTTGACATGCTAATATTTCTCCACAGTGGCAGAACATTTCTTCAGAAGCACGTTCTTAGAGGTCTTCCCACTGTCCATTGCTTTGATACTCTACTTTTGAAATAGAATGGGTGTTCTTAACCCCCCAGTTATGTTCTTGAGACCTGCTGAATCAAGCCAAAGACCTAACTAATTCAGCATTCTATTCTCACAGCTGCCAACTAGATGCCTATGGGGAGCCCTCAAGCAGGATCTGAGTGCAATGGCACTCTCTCTGCTTGTTATCCCTAGCAATTTATATTCAGAGTCAATAGTGGAGTAGAACATAGTCATTGTGGCTAGTAGCCACTGATTGCCTTTTCGCCCATGGATTTGTCTTATCCTCTTTTGAAGCTATCCAGGTTACTGGTCATCCTCCATATTGTAGCAAATTCCACAGTTTAATAATAATAATAATAATAATTTATTCAACTTAAACACCACCCTATACCCGGAGGTATAAAACCACAACATATAAAATCAAACCAAAAGCAGTAACCTAATAACCCCTCCCCCCAAGCCATATTCTAAAAGGGTGTTGGATGTTGTTGTGTCAATAATGAGTTGTGTCCGTCCTCAATCCAGCGGCGTAGCGTGGGTTGTCAGCACCCGGGGCAAGGCAAGTAATTTGCGCCCCCTAACCCGTGGATTTGCGCCCCCCAACCTGTGGATTTGCGCCCCCTAACCCGTGGATTTGCCCTAACCCCAGATGTTGCGCCCGGTGCGGCCGGCCCCCCCTGCACCCCCCACGCTACGCCACTGCCTCAATCTTCTAATATTCAGCTTCATTTGATGGTCCCAAGTTCTAGTACGATGAGGGAGGAGGAAAAACTCCCATCTGACTGAACCTCTTTAGTTTAATTCTTTATCGGCCATCATATCCTTCAACGGAGAATCGGAAGTAGATTAGCCCTCATCGCTAGACTGAAGGAAAGTGCTGACTGTATCTTATTTTGATGAATTGGTCCTTCAGAGAAAGTTACTTTTGCAGAAAAAGTATTTATAAGTTGTGGAGAGTTGAATGGATCAGTTAAAGTAAAAAAGGCCTTAATCAAAAAGAGAGAGAAAAGGAGACTGGGGAGAGGTGGTCAATCTTGAGCAACTCTTGGCTGCTAGAAACTGTAACAAGCTGTCCAGAAAACGGATCTATGTATTTTGATTCATGGTTTCTGAAGATTTTTCAGCCAACTGTCTGGAAATATAATCAATATGCAATAATGAGCTCACCACTGGGACATTAGCCTGACAAGATTACCTCTTTGCTGAGTTAGCATCTTCTTGCATTTTGCCTGTTACCACATCCAGGGAAAGAGAGATAAAAGCTGGACTCCTGTAAGGGTTGGACGGCCACTCCTGGGGACACCATTAAGGGGGGGAACTCTACCTTTTGGGGTGTTCATTTCAGGGTGGCACTAGTCCCGCCTGCTCATGGAGCAGGGGGGTTGTGGTGGAACAGTGATTTCTGTGGCTAGAGTGGGGATGTGTTATCCTAAGAGGCGGGTAGATGAAGAGAAACAGGGGGCAGCCATTGGAATTGTAAGGGGCAGGTGGTGATACAGAGGTGGAAAGACAGTTGTATCATCATGGGAGAGAGGAGAGCTACAGGGTGTTGGTTGCCCCCAAACTGCCACCTACCCACCCGCCCAAGCTCAAATAAGCTGGATAGCCATGGTGACGGGCTCCCTGTGTTGAAAATAGTGCCTGTGAATGGTGAACCTGAATGAAAAACAACAAAAATTCGGGACTTGATCCTGGATGAGTGTGCTAGCCTGGCTTTCATTACAGATACCTGGCTGGATGGAGCTTTGTATGTGTTTCTTGGCTCTGTCTGCCTGGTGCAGCAACAGGTGAGATGTGGGGGCAGAAGGCAGAGTTGCAATGATCTTTTGTGATTCTGTCCCCTCCACAGTCTGCCAGGTTTGATTATGCAGTGGTGTGCCTTGGAGTTTCAAATTTTGGCAGTGCCCTGTGTGATACCAAAATGTGGTGCCTGGCGCATTCAGGGATTGGACTAGATGACCATCACGGTCCCTTCCAACTCTACAATTCTACAATTGCATTAGTAAGAGACTGATGGTGCTGTAGGGATAAAAACAATTGCAGATAAAATCATATCACTATACTTTTCCTCATAGCATGTGGAAGCAAAAACAAATGTTGACTAGTGAGTGAACAAGAAGGATGGATTTCTGCCAAGGTACAAATAATGAAGGCTGTCACTTCAGAACACAAAATTACAGGTTTTATGGATTATAGGTTTATTCATGAAGCAGAATCTGATTTATGATTTGTATGTCATGACCCACCTTGAAAAGACAAGATGATAGTGTTGGAAATGATATTGTCACTTTAGTAGCCTTTTTTCTTTTTTGTTTTATTGTTATTTATGCTTAAACACCCAGCATCAGATTTAGAAGTGGATCCAAATGCAGAGATTCCACTCAACAATATTTGTTTCTTTAAACAGAAAGAATGAGGGAGCTTCCCTTCCACTCAAGCTAATACTAATAATTTTTTGTTCCACTAACAGGAAATATGTACAGTGGTATCTCGGGTGACATACGCTTCAGGTTACATACGCTTCAGGTTACAGACTCTGCTAACCCAGAAATAGTGCTTCAGGTTAAGAACTTTGCTTCAGGATGAGAACAGAAATCGTGCCACTGCGGCGCAGTGGGGCCCCATTAGCTAAAGTGGTACTTCAGGTTAAGAACAGTTTCAGGTTAAGAACGGACCTCCGGAACAAATTAAGTACTTAACCCGAGGTACCACTGTACATGTAAGCCAGTATGGCTAGGCAATGACTTAAAGTTGCTAAATGATATTTCCATGCAAATGAAACTTTGTTTATCAAGATGTCAGCATGTTTGAGGTGTGAAAAATCCTTTTTCTACCTTGTACATATATTTAAAATAAATGAGAAACAGGAGAATGCTTTACAGTATTCCCTTAACATGAGGACACAGAAAGAAAATGAAAATATAATCAAGAAATGTGTGTCTTTATGAGAGAAAAAACAGAATACTGGTTCATGTCTTTTTCTTGAGAAATTCTTGAGAAATCCCTTCTGCTAACACAGAATAGTTTTGACTTTGGAATTGAGGGCCTTCAGTCATTAGTGGAAAATACCACAGTTTTTATTGTGAAATGCAAAAGGAATTGAGATTCATTAAGTTTGAAGAACTGGGGCACAACTAACAAAATGAATTTTAATAGGGACAAATGCAAGGTCCTATAGTTAGGCACGAAGAACCAGCTGCACAAATATAAGATGGGGAACATCTGGCCAGAGGCGTAGGAAGGTCAGGTGGTACCCGGTGCAGAAAATTTCTTGTCTCTCTCTGCCCCCCCCCACATTAATTTTTTTTTTTTTTTTTTTTTTGCCTGCAAAAATGGTTTTACGTTATTTCAAAGGAATGTGGATTCTGAGCCTCTGATAACAAGTAAGCGACTATGGACAGATACTTAAATCTACAGGATGGATTGTGTTTTGGTTTGTGTTATTTTATTTATATTTATTGTTTATTTAGTTTATAAAATTTATTTTAAAAACCTACAAAGTGGTATACCAAAACAAAAGAACACCACAGCAAGAAAAATTAAAAATCCTACTTTAAAACATAAAAAGCTAAAATATTAAGATTAAAATTTCTTCAACTTCCTAAGCATCTAGGTATGCTTGCCTAAAGAAGAATGCTTTTAGCAGGTGCCTGGAAAGAGTCTAGCAAAGGCACGTGCTTTGTTGAAATTTCAGCCTTCACAACATAGGAAAACAGCCAAGTAAACAGCTATTTTCATGGAGGAGGATCAAGATATTAACTGATATGCATGAAATTTCATATGTAGCTATATAATCCCATATGTAGTAAGATAAGACCTTTGCAGTAGGCATTTTTTTAAAAAAAGTTTTTTATGAAGCACGCTAGTAGGGCAGTGATTGTTCCTTGATAATTTGTCACCCCCCTCCATGATGGCACCTGGGACACCCTCCCCCCCATTTCCTACGCCCCTTCATCCGGCTTACCAGCAGTATACGTGAAAAAAATGTAGGAGGCCAACTAAACATTGGGAAGAATTTTCAGACTCCCTCAGAAAGTGGCAGGCTCTCTTCACTGGAGGATTTTAAGCAAAGGTTGGATGGCCACCTGCCATGGGTACTTACTGGTAACTTGATATTCCTGTATTGCAGGAGATTGGACTAGATGGCCCTTAGGGTCCCTTCCAACTCTACAACTCTACGCCAGTGTGGTGTAGTGGTTAAGAGCGGTAGTCACGTAATCTGGGGAACCGGGTTCGCGTCTCCACTCCTCCACATGCAGCTGCTGGGTGACCTTGGGCCAGTCACACTTCTTTGAAGTCTCTCAGCCCCACTCACCTCACAGAGTGTTTGCTGTGGAGGAGGAAGGGAAAGGAGAATGTTAGCCGCTTTGAGACTCCTGAAGGGGAGTGAAAGGCGGGATATCAAATCCAAACTCTTCTTCTTCTTCTACAATTCTATGATTCTGTGATTCTATGAAACATGACAGAAGCTTTTGGGGAAAGCTTCAATAATTGCCTCATGAAAGCTCAAGACTCATTGTGGTTACATCCTGCTCATGGGCTTCTTACAGGCATTTGGCTGGCTGCAGGAGGAAGCAGGATGCTGGTCTGCATAGGCATCTGGACTGATTCAGCAGGAAAGGATTGGATATATGGTGCATTCCCATTTAGTGTTGAATCTGATGCATTTGCTTGAGTGATCTGATTTTTTTTTTATTGACATCCATGGTCTGTGGCACATTTGCATTCTGCTTGTGGCACCAACCCACAGGGGAGCCATCTACATGATGCCCCCACAGAAAAGCATTGATAATCCCCCTATCAAATGCATGCAGCCATTCTGAGCACACACCTAGTCCTTTTGTTTCCTAAATGACCAAACACCATAGAAAAGGGGAAAGCTCAAAGCTGTATGGGAAGATTAAGGGTGGCTACATAGGTTCTCCAGAAATGTGGAATTGGGTGACATGACCATTTGGCATTTAGCTGAGACCTTAGGAAGGAATGCTGCTACATTTCCCACTAAAACACCCCCACCCCCACCCACACACCCTTTGCAATGTTGATTAATAAATAAGATAGCAACTGGCCTAATTACACCAGCCTCCTACAAAGCCTTAGCAAAGACAAAAGAGGTATTTAACCAGTGTTGAAAGGTAATCAATGTTTGCATCAGGCATATCTCAATGGAGAGGGCATTCCAAAGATGAATAGGGAATACCCCAGCATCTCTTTTTCTCTGAGCAGGTGACCTATGATTGGAAAACTTTACATGTGCACGTCTACACTGCAGATGATGTGGACACAACTCTGCATTCTGTCCTCCCTTGTGTTTGCTTCTGCTATCGGTCCAGCTTTGTATCATACTGAAATGCTAGCATTACTTATTTCACAGCCCATGACATAAGATTATGCCCTTGTTTTTATCTCATATTGTTGGAGTTCACCGCTGGTAAATCTTATGAATCATCGGACACAAATCACCGTCAATCTGCTCCCTTCCTAGAAATAATTGTACAGGCATGACTTTCCAGCTGCACAGGGTTAAACCACTTTGTTGTGTTCATTGTGGAGCAAAAGGCTTGTCTCAAATTCAATAAAAACAAGACAGAACAGAGGAAAGGTGCTGATAGTGCAGACCTCTGCCAGTCATGGAGACATGATTCACCACAGCATCAGCTTCACAGTGCTGCATATTTTAATAGCAGACAGATCATCCTTATGCTGCAAAACATATTAGGTGATATCCACTCGTGTCCCCTATGTTGACAGAAGGCAACAATCAGCAGAACAGGAAGGGATTCATTTGTGATTCCTCTTCCTCCTTGTAGTCCTCTGTGCCTCTTCAAATCTGCCCCACAGTGTCCCCCGACCTTCTGGAGTAGACTTGGGGTCTGTGTTGAGTATTGCCCCTCTCCCTAACTCATATCCAGATGTCTTCCATCAGTGCAGGGGCACCACTACGTATAGTGGTGCCCCTGTATATAACTATACAGTATAAGAGGATTGCAATGAAAGGCCATAGACAAACAATTAGAACAGAATAGTTTCATGTGACAGAGACAATAAGGCCTGTAATGCAAAGAAATCACTTTATTATAGAGTGCAATTATGTTAATGAAACACATTCCTAATATAAACCTCAGATAATTTCTGTTTACATGTGGTGATGAAATGCTTGCAAAATCCAATTTTCGTCATTTTATTTACAATTACTGAAGGTGTCACATAGCAGAGTGCATGAAGTACATTAGGTAAGTCAAGTGGCAAAGACCACCAGGGAACAACACCCCACTGTCTAGAAGTCTGACAAATCAATATATTACTGGGAGAACGTGCCGTGCTCTTAAGATAATGCAATAATCCTGTTGAATGCATCAGAATTAATCTCTGCTAAATGATACAATGAGCTGTGAAATTACAGTATGTAAATGTACAAAATTATGCTTACTTTTTAATACTTGACTGGCCACACAAGCAGACAGTGTCTAAGATACTGTGTTGATTAAGACCTCACAGGTGTAAGTAAAGTTGTGAGGGGTAGAATTCCATAACAACATCCCTAATTGTACATAGAAGACTGCATTACTTTTGGCTGCCAGATGTCTGGAAAAGAGAATGCCAGCACATGAAAGCTCTGGGTCTTGGTGTTGCATTTCAGCAGTAACTGGAGATGCAGCATCTTTTCTCTGTCTCCCCTCACACATTATTTAACATAGAAAATGGCAACATGGTGCCCTCCAGATGTCGTGGACTCCCAGTGAATCAAGGCAAATGTTGGCTGCTGCTCCTTCGCCTTGCTCCCGCCACTGCTCACTCACTCACAGAGAAGAAGGCAAGCAAGCAGCAACAGCAAGGAGGAGGGAGAGCAGCAGGGCAAGGACTCTTAAACCTTTTTCAGCCCAAGGGCCACATTTCCTCCTGGGACACTCCCAGGGGCCGCATGCCAGTGCTAGGTGAGGCCAAGAGGAGCAATGGACACTAATGTTACATTTGCACATTAGACTGGCTTCTACATCCACTCTCACATGCTCAAGGCAGGTACAGGGAAGCATATAAATTCAATAAATAAAATAAAAGGCATGATCAGAATTTAAGGGCACATTTCAATCAGGCAAAACACTCAAGGAGTGTGGTGGCGGCCTGGGAAGAGTCCCAAGGATCAGACAGAGAGGCCTGGAGCTGCTGCAATTCATCCTACTACACTGTTGCAAATCATGGTGTATCAGGCCTGTTGCCTTGGCAACCGGGATGCATTTCCTCCCTTCCCCATTCCTCTCAAGATGCGAGTTCCTCCCTCTCCATTCTGTCTGAGGCCAACTATTTACTTTGTTCACTCTTAATGCCTTTGCCATGTAACCATATTTGATTAGCTGTGTGATACCATGGCGTCATCATATTCCTGACATGATCCGAGATGGGGTGGGATCATACAGTGAGATGAAAAGAAGCCCTACAAAGTACTGGCTAGAGTGACAGAAGAGGTGCATAAAATAGGAAAGGACTGAAAGGTAGGGATTTGGGAGGAAGCTTTGTATACCCCTTAAAGCCACCTTTCAGCTCTTCCAATTTAAATCAGATAATTTTGGCAAAGTTCTAGAGGCCTTCCTTCCATTATTGTCCTTAGAACCAGTGCTTTTTATCCTGGATGGGGGGGTGCAGAAGTACCCAAACCCCTAAACATTTTGTGAAACTTTTGTCCATTTACAGTGCTACCTCGGTTTAAGAACAGTCTGGTTTAAGAATGATTTGGTTTACAAACTCCGCAAAACCGGAAATAGTGTCTTGGTTTGAGAACTTTACCTCGGTCTAAGAATGGTAAGGACACTGGCGGTGGGAGGCCTCATTAGGGAAAGCGTGCCTCAGTTTAAGAACAGTTTTGGTTTAAGAATGGACTTCCGGAATGGATTAAGTTCGTAAACCGAGGTACCACTGTACAAACACTTCGGGTTACAGACTCTGCTAACCTGGAAGTAGTACCAGCAGCAGCGGGAGACCCCATTAGCTAAAGTGGTACCTCAGGTTAAGAATGGTTTCAGGTTAAGAACGGACCTCCAGAACAAATTAAGTACGTAACCAGAGGTCCCACTGCACTGTATTTTTCCTGATTTGAACTATAAAATCGTGATTTTCTTGCGTCAAAATGAGAGTACCCCTAAACATTTTTTTAAGAAAAAAAGCATTGCTTAGAACTACAGTTGACCTAGCCTGATTCAGTCTCAGGTAGCAACATACACTTTCCCAGCTCTGGGAAGACCTTGTTTCAATGCATAACTGTATTATGGGGTGAGGTGTCCTGTTTCACCACCTGAGGCAAAATGGGAATGTGCTGCACCACCGCTGTGCCACTGTGCCGCCAAAGTCTCCCTTACCTGGCTTGTGCGGCAGCACCCATGAAGTGATGGCAGCTTCGAGCAAGATCTCGCAAGATCTCACAGTATTTCAGTGACATCTCATGGGATTTCTGTGAGATGCTGTGAGCTCTCAATGGACGCAGGCACTGCTGCTGCCACCACTTCTCCAGTGGCAGCAAAGGTTGTGGGGTGCTCATGGGTGCACCTCCAATTGGACTTCTGCCACCCAAAGCAACTTCTGCACCCAGTGTCATGGGTGGGCTAGCTCTGACCATATCTGCTTGAGTGCAGAGAGTATACTGCTTTTCTCCTAAAAGGTGCTAGGAGAGAGGAATGGAGATTATTAAAAGCACAAAAAGGGGTGGGGGAATAAAAAAAGCTGTTCATTTTTGCCGGGGCATTGTTATGGAAGAATGAAGTGCTTGCATTTACTGTAAAAAGCCACTTCAGAGCTCCTACGCTTGAGTGGCTCAGCTATAAAGGATTTTAAAATAAAACACAATCATTTAAAAACGTTTCAAAATGGTACGGAGATGAGTGTGGGAGTGGGCAGAGATTGTCACTCATCACTAATGATATTATCCAGTGCTGTTGCCTGTATTGTGATATTGACTCAGATGCATTCTACATTGCGGTCATTACCGATGCACTATCTTGGGAACTCTGGGTTGCACGCTATGGCACTGTTGGAAATTGACAGAATGATCAGACTAAATGCCAGCCTTTGTTTTGTATCTTATTTATTTTTACTTACCTTCTGAAATTCTAGTGATTTCTCTCATATGTTTGGCATTTATGATTTGTAGCCTTGTCAATTGCAAAATTAAACACACACACACTTTTAAAAAAATAATAAAAAAATACCAGTACAGTGGTTGCAAGGTGAGAACATAACTTATCCAAAAACTCTGAATGCAATCCAAATTTTGCTTAATTTGAAACCCCATTGATATCAGTGGATGAAACACCAAAATGTGTTTGTTTGTCTTGTTGAAATCAATAGGTCTAAAAAGTGCTTGACTTTGGCTGGACTGCGCTTACAAGTAATAACAGCGCATTTACAATTTTTAAAAAAACTGATCATGTGGAAACACCTGCATCTTTTAAACAGGCAAAGTGGCTAAACAGGAATAGATGCGAATCTGCCAGAGTTCCTGTCAATCTTCAGAAGTCTCTTGTTTCCAAGCAAGACACACAGAAGCTTTATTATGCTCTGTTCAGAACGTTGACAGTCTGCTTGGTTGACATCGCAGACCCCATGCATCTATTCCGATCAATGAGGTATGATCACAGTCTACATCCAACAGATATGCTATAATGGCTATGTGGTGCTTTCTTCCTGATTTGAAGGATGTGCTGTTACAATGTTTTTACAGAATAAATAACATTCATTTCACAAATGTTGTTCTGTGAAAGCGGAACAAAGCGAGAGATGTTTTTCTTTACTCAACCCCATGTTGAAAATAGAAAGCAGTGGGGGGAATGGACTTTAACCTCAGCTGCAATCATTAGAAGAAGAACAAACATTTGGTGTTTTTTTCTGGGAAAGGCACTGCAGACCAGGAGACTCTGACCCATGTCTTCGTCACTGCCATGTTGTACCATGTACTCAGAAATCAAGGGCAGTAGCTCTGCCGGGGAGAGAATAAGCTGGGCATGCCAACACCTCAGATGTTTATAGTACTTTGGAAGATAAGAATTGCCGTTTGTTTTGCTGACGTTAAGGCAGTGATCCAAAACCGATCTCTTTAAGAGGCCTAGGAGCCAAAGCATAACTCTTAGAAATGATTCACTTGAATGTTTGTTAGAATGTTTAAAGACATTTGCTTTGGCTGAGAGTTCCTCTGGTATTTCATTCTGGGGAATGACCCAAATATCTTCCGGAACAACTGCAGATTATTGTCTGTTTGTTATTGTACAATAACAGACTTCTTTGCCAGGAAGGAATCATATCAGATTTTGGTCAACCTGTTCTGGCTAGGGTTGCTCTTCTCTGAAAGAATAGGTCTGCAGACCGTGGGTGCTCATTGGTCCAGCACGGTCACTAGAGGCAACCCAGGTAAACCACAAAATGGTGCCCCCCCACTCCCCCTCTCCAATTGAGATGAAAAGAAGGAGTGAAATCAGCATCAGAATTAAAGCAGGGAGTGAAAATCAGCATTGGAATTAAAGGGGGAAATGAAGATCAGCATTGGAAAGAGAGGAGGTGGTGATGATGGAGCCCCAGATTTGCTGCCTGGGGTGGCTGCCTCACCCTGTTTCATAGGTGGCGCAGCCCTGCTTCAATGGCACAGAATGCCTTTCTGGGATGCAAGCTGCAACTCTTTCTAGATAAAGAAGCAGGGCTACTGTTATGCATACTCTGGTTCTCTACTGCAATGCACTGTATGTAGGGTTGGCTTGGAAGACTATTAAGAGCCTGCTGTTCAAAACAAAGCCTACCAGATGTGGCTGGTTTGTGAATATGTCTCACTAGGGCTTCAAGAACTTCATTGGCCTCCAGAGGCCAATATATTAATTTATGTGTTTAACTTAAGAGGCATATGTTCTGATGGTTACTGGATCCATAATGTGAACTGATGGTGGTTTTTTTGTTACTATTAACAGTACCTCTGGTTAAGAACTTAATTCGTTCTGGAGGTCTGTTCTTAACCTGAAACTGTTCTTAACCTGAAGCATCGCTTTAACTAATGGGGCCTCCCACTGCTGCTGCGCCGCCAGAGCACAATTTCTGTTCTCATCCTGAAGCAAAGTTCTTAACCCGAGGTAATATTTCTGGGTTAGCGGAGTCTGTAACCTGAAGTGAATGTAACCTGAAGCGTATGTAACCTGAGGTACCACCATATATATATATATATATATATGCAGGTTTTGGTGTCCTCGGGTATCTTCCCGTGTAAAAGTTTGGGTGTCTAGGCGACGTTTCGACGAGGTCTCACTCGTCATCTTCAGGCAGGTGCTTTCGGCTTCTTGTTACTGGAACAGAGCAGGATCTCAGTGTTTGAGTTCCTATAAATACTGTTGAGGAAGTGTGGCCTCCAATGTTCTGGGCAGAGAGGAAGTTCCCAGGCTAGTGTGCCTTTTCTTCTTTTGTTCCTTAATTGCTTGAGGGATATCTTGAGTGATTTCTTGAGTGATATCCTGAGTACCACTTAGGTGGGTCATTAGGTGTGGATTAGTTGCTAAAGCCTTTGTGTCTTGACCTCTTGAACTTTGTGAAGAGTTTTTCTGAGAAGATGGGTGTACTACATTTAGTTGTGCTCTGGCTTGGCTTCGTGTATAGGGGCGAGCTGTGGTTTTGTGGCCTGTGCCAGCCAGATCTGTGTAGGGATTGCAGGGGGGTGCAGCATCCGGAGGTGCCACCATGGTTTGGCTACTGGATGGTGTCTGTAATTTATCTGTGGAGAGGGTCTGGGTTTGGGTCTGGTGTGGTTGATTGGTGATGGCGTTCTGTGTGCCTCTGGATCTGGTGTCAGTTTTTGTGGGGAGGGCTAATTTCCAGATGTCTGGCAAGCGGGATGTGTCGTCACGCTTGTTCATGTTGTGAGGGTGTTTCTCTATCTCGATGGCTTCCATGATTATTCTCTTGTGGTGATGTTCCATGTTAGAGAGCAATTTGGAATCTGCAAAATTAATTTCGTGTCCTGTTTCTTTCATGTGTTGGAAGAGAGAGGAAGTTTTTTCTTCTTTTTTGACGGCATTCTTGTGTTCTGCGATACGTGCATTTATTCGTCTGTTTGTTTGTCCAATGTACGTGGCTGGGCAGACTTTGCAGGGTATTTCATAGACCCCTTGGTTTTCCAACTGGATTTTATCCTTGGGGTTTCTGAGGATATTGGCTATTTTTTGGTTGGCGCAAAAGGCTGTTTTGATATTGTGTTTATGGAGGATTTTGCTAATTTTATCTGTAGTGCCCTTGATATAAGGAAGGAGGGCCATGCCATTGTTTTCTTCTGTGTCTTGGTTTTTGGGGGGTGTTTCTTTTTGGATTAGCTTCGTAACCCTGTTTTGCTGGTATCCATTGGCAATTAACACATTTGAGAGATTCTGTAACTCAGTTGTCAAGTGGTCTTTGTCAGCCAGGCGTTTGGTTCTGGAGATGAGAGTCTTGGCTACGGAGTTTATTTGTGCAGGGTGGTGGTGTGATTGTGCATGTAAATAGCGGTTGGTGTGTGTTTTTTTCCGGTAGATAGTGTGTCCTAGGGAGCCATCAGGTTTTTTGTAGATTAGGACGTCAAGAAAGGGAAGTTGGTTGTTGGCTTCTATTTCCATAGTGAATTGTATTTTGGGGTGTAGGCTGTTGAGATGTGTGAGGAAGCTGTCCAGTTTTTCCTTCCCGTGTGGCCAAATTACAAAGGAACATGGAACATCACCACAAGAGAATAATCATGGAAGCCATCGAGATAGAGAAACACCCTCACAACATGAACAAGCGTGACGACACATCCCGCTTGCCAGACATCTGGAAATTAGCCCTCCCCACAAAAACTGACACCAGATCCAGAGGCACACAGAACGCCATCACCAATCAACCACACCAGACCCAAACCCAGACCCTCTCCACAGATAAATTACAGACACCATCCAGTAGCCAAACCATGGTGGCACCTCCGGATGCTGCACCCCCCTGCAATCCCTACACAGATCTGGCTGGCACAGGCCACAAAACCACAGCTCGCCCCTATACACGAAGCCAAGCCAGAGCACAACTAAATGTAGTACACCCATCTTCTCAGAAAAACTCTTCACAAAGTTCAAGAGGTCAAGACACAAAGGCTTTAGCAACTAATCCACACCTAATGACCCACCTAAGTGGTACTCAGGATATCACTCAAGAAATCACTCAAGATATCCCTCAAGCAATTAAGGAACAAAAGAAGAAAAGGCACACTAGCCTGGGAACTTCCTCTCTGCCCAGAACATTGGAGGCCACACTTCCTCAACAGTATTTATAGGAACTCAAACACTGAGATCCTGCTCTGTTCCAGTAACAAGAAGCCGAAAGCACCTGCCTGAAGATGACGAGTGAGACCTCGTCGAAACGTCGCCTAGACACCCAAACTTTTACACGGGAAGATACCCGAGGACACCAAAACCTGCATTCCTGTACCCGTGAAAATCTACGAAAGCATATATATATATATATATATATATATATATATATATATATATATATATATATGATTTGTCTTTGCCCTTCCTCTTCATTAAATTTGCAAATAAAAATATTAATAACAGAGAGCTTCCAGCCCATTTTTAAGCATAATTCAAAGTGATAGCACTTACTTTTTACAGCCTTATAGACTTTCTTGCTTTCTTGAAGGCCTGTAAAACAATTATTGTTGTTTTATTGCATTATGATTGACTGTAAACTGTCTGAATTTTTAAAAATTTTTGATATAATTTTTTTGATATAAACAGCAGGAAAACAAATTTGCACAGTATGTATTACGAGCAACGAATCTGGAGCCACTTTTGTAATGTAAGTGAATGCATGAAACAATATCTAGCAGAATGGAAAGGTTGCTGATAATTAGTGAGAAAGTATAGTGTGTTGCAGTTATAAATGTCCTTTGCCACTTCAGTCAGCTCACTAACTGCTTCTTAGTTCTATATCAGCTGTCATGTTGGGCTTCAGCAGTCAGCAGACCCTGTGCCGGGCAGGCAGTCGTGATAGGCTCACCATGGGCTGGTAGCCAATGTATGCAGGCCTTTATGCTACAACGTTTTTTAATTTCCATGTGTGAATAGGTATTCAGTATCATATAGAATATTACTGTCAAAGAGCCGAGATGCCAGCCATCCTGCAACATAATCAGCATGCTATATGAAATGCGTGGAGGGAGGTGTGAATAATAGTGACAAAAGACTGGCATGGAGGAAGGCTTTATTCCTTTGTGCATCTTATTTCCTCAGGTCTCTTTATTCTGTTTGAAAAGAAGCCCTGTGCACAAAATGGCGTGGCATTCATTCAGGATGGCAAAGGCACAAAATTACTTCAAACTAGCAAAGTAGATTCACAACCATTAGAGGGTGAAAAATGAAAAAGAATTAAATGGGAAATATATACCAGGGACTCAGCTATACAGCTGCAAATAAAACGTTTTGAATGTTTGTAAAGTGCAATATACAATTGTGACACTAGATGGCGACAGTGAGCTATAGCTAATTCAATGCATTTTTCAAAACTTTTTTTAAAAAAAGCATTTTCACAACATTTTAAACATATGTGTAGATTCCACCCAGGTTGGATCCAGACTAAAGGTTATATCCAATCTAAGTTCTCAGGGTGGACCATCTATTTAAAGCAGTATCACACTACTTTAACAGTCACCAAAGAATCATGGGAAATAGTTTGTTAAGGGTACTAAGAGCTCTTATTGCCCTCACAAAGTGGCAATTTCCAGAGCTGTCTGGGAAGCAGGGGCAGTGCTCCCCATATCACCACTTGAGGTGAAATGGGATGTGTCACCCTGCCCTGCTGCCAGTGCCACCATACCTGCCACCGCAGCTGCCTACAATACCTAGCCGGCTGCCTCTGCCGATGGTGAAGCCGCAAGGTGGCACCCTCATATGCACGCTACTTGCTCAGCTGCCTCCACCAATGGTGGAGAAGGGGTATCGGGGTGCCAGTTTCCAGCAAGGTCTCACCCAATATCCAAGGAATCACCCCAAATCTTGGGAGATCTAAATACAGATTTCCCTAGCCACATCAAGTGTGAAGCTGAGAGAAAAGGAGGAGGCAAAAAAGTCATGGGCTCCATGTCAAAAACGAAAGTATCGCATAGTATTCAGAAGGCGTCTGTTGTTCAGAATTGCATTACAGCTAACAGAATTCTTAGTTACATGGGATAATTGTACTTATATAGAGGGATTATAAACAGCCTGTTTTGGGGTACATTGGAAAGGAAAGGCCAGGTTTTTATAGTTCCTGTCTATGCACGGAGGCGATTTGTCACAGTAAAAGCCAATCATTATGACAGATGATGGGGCATTAAATTTGTAGGGGGTCTGGTATTTTCAAAGCCAGAACCCCAACAGTTAGCACATGCCCATTTCAGAACTGGCAGGTCCTTCAGGGGAAAGATGCTTTCTGAACTGATATGACATGGCTCAGAAGAAAATTGGTTTTCAGTTGAAATTTCACCATTAAAACAGGAGACCAGAGGGAGAGAATCAGTTATTGGTGTGCTTCCAAGAAACCCTTTCCCCACCGCACATTTCAAAACTGGTTCTTTCATTGGAGGCAATAGTACATGTAGCAAACGTTCTCCCAGGCAATCATGCCTAGCCTTTTGTTCATAAAGACGTGCAACCTCATTGCAAAATGAATTCTGCTAGCACATTTTAATGATAAAAGTAATTCCAAGCTGATTTGTAGTTTTCAACAGAAGTGTGTGGTGCAGCCTAGGCTCATGCCCACAGTACGCATGTATAGTATTTTTAATGCACATTTAAAGCACACGACTTGCCCCAAAGAATCCTGGGAACCATAATTTACCCTGCACGGAGCTACAGTTCTCACCATCCTTAACAAACTACAGTTCCCATGATTCCTTGGACCTTTTACACAACTATTGTTGACCCAGTAAAAAGCTATTACTGTGTATCTCCCTCCAGTTTTGTGCAGCAACACCAGAGCAACAAATCTGTGTTTGCCTTTGAAAGTTTTTAATAGTGGAAGGTTATAAAACCTTCACTTTCTCTCTAGCCTTAATGAGTTTTGTTTTTAAGCCAAGCCCTTATTAAGCACCTTGATCTCCTTTTGGGTCAGCCAGTTGTGATTATTTAGAATGCATGGAACAAACCTCTTGTGTTGGAAACTCTGAGTCCCAAGGTTGCTTAAATGTCAGGTGGGAGCTGTTTAGTCAGTAGGATTAAACCTACAACTAGTTTTCCGGGCTTCTCAGCCCACACAAGCCACCTTTGCTCCAGAAAGACCCGATTGGTTACCAGAAGATTCAGTCAACACTGAATAGCAGAATCACATTCGCAACAGCCTATTTTGAGAGTCTTCTGAAAAAGTGGGTCAAAGGTTGCTGCTGGTTAGCAAACAGCTTGGCAGTGCGTGAAGAAAATGGAAAAGGAGGGAAGCCTCTGTGCTGAGCTCAGCATTATCAGCAAGCACTCCAAAACATATCAATTTTTAAACACCTTAAAATGCCTTGCCCCAGTAGTACATGCATAAAGCAGCATTCCTAATGTGGCTAATAGATAACACAAGGAGCTGCTGACACAGATCTTGGTTATTTATTTATTTTATTGGAAAGTCAATGGCTGTGGTGCAGCAGTTCATAGGAGGAAAAGATCTTCTGATGTGCAGCTATTAGGGCAAATGAGCTATTATTGCAGCTGGGGAACACCCGCCTGCATAAATAACTGGGCTTGAGCACTAAAGACTGTCTTATTACTGGAATACTGCTAACCCACACATCCCCTGAGTCTTTTAATGCATGACCTTAGTTGCTAGTCTAGGTAGGAGCTGAAGTGGCTGAGTGCGCTTTGAGTGCTCCTTCTCGACAGACCCACCCAGGTGTTAAGATTAGCAATGGGTGCCGTTGTGGTCGTTCCACCTCTCTCTGCTGTTTGAGTTGCGGTGGCCCAGGAGAGGCGTTCTTTGTGGCAGCTCCTAAGTCATGGAATTCCCTCCTCACAGAAGTGTGTCTGGCTTCTTCATAGTATAGCTTTCTGTGGATCCTGAATATGTACCTCTCTACCCTGGCCTTGGACAGCTGAGAGGTGTGTTTTCAGAGCCCACCCTATTATGCCATCTACCCAATTCCCAGGCCCAAAATGGCCTATCAACAGCGCTTCCACTTTGGCAGGGCTCAGTTGACAAGGATTTAATTCAGGATTTAGTTTATTTGCTCTCATCCAACCCACCAGACAATGGTGTTAAAGAGTGCCTTTGTGCAGGGGGAAGGGGTGTCATAAGATATATGGACTAGCCCTCCCCAGCACCATGATGGACAGACCTATGTTAATGCAACCAACATGGCAGGAAAGTATAGTTTTCCTTGACTTCTCAGCAGCTATTGATACCATCAACCATGGTATCCTTCTGGAGTGGCTGTCTAAGTTAGGGGTGGGTGGCGCTGCTTTGCGGTGGTTCCAGGCCTACTTGGATGGTTGTTTCCAGAGAGTGATGCTTGGGGAGTGCTCTTCGGCCCTGCAGAGCCTTCGATGTGGGAGCCTCAGGGTTCAGTTTTATCCCCCAGGCAGTAGTGTAGCAAGGTCAGGTGGTACCCGGTGCGAAAAAATTCTTGTCACGCCCCCCCCCCCTGAAATTATTAAAAGAAGGAAAAATAAGATACTTACAGTTGCAAGTGTTATTTTCTGGTTTATTTACTTAACATTGTGAGCATAAGCACTTAAAACCCTTTTTCTTGACTTTGTTCTCTTGCTGAGTGCTGGTGCCTGCATTCTGCTTGCCAATGCAGGTTGGCAGCCCCTGGCAGTTTTTGGAGGATCTCACGCGCGGGGTTTGGTTTCTATAAGGGATTTAACCTTCATTCATCAGAAGCCGGTGCCCCACCCCCACCCACCCCCATACCATGTAGGGGGCCTGGGCCACTTCTCTGCCTACAATGCAGCCACTTTGCTACTAAATAAAATTGTTGTCCTGCCTAAATGACCCCATAGAATCAAGGGAAATGAGTGGGAGAAGAAATGTTTTAACTCATTACTTCAGGACAAGAAGCGGGGGGGAGGGGGGAGGGTAAGATGAAGGAGGGGGCGAAGCACGTCCAGCCTGCTGCTCATGAGCCTGCGTGGCCGCCATAGCCCGCTTTTGCCCACAAAATTGATCTCAGTACAAAGGTGGGGGGGGCGGAAGAGAAACCGTTGCCCACGCCTTGAAGAGGAAGTGAGGGAGCCATGTGACATAAGGACGCGGCGACTGGAGGATGGGGTTTCCACCTTGAGCTCCACACTCTTGTACCTGGTGGCGCTGATGCTTGACTCTCTTTCGGTGAGAGCAAGTGGCAAGAGGCAAGCAGTCCAGCAAAAGGAGCCTCGTGCACTTTCTGCTCTGAGGCCGCAAGGGAAGAAGCACACACTTCTTTTTTTAAAAAAACAAACACATTTTTGCCATTTTGATACTCCCCTCAGTGATGACACCCGGGGTGGACCGTACCCACTGCACACCCCTTCGTACGCCACTGCCCCCATGCTGTTTAACATCTACAGGAAACGGCTGAGTTGGGTTATCTGGAGTTTTGAAGTATCGGCAATATGCTGATAATTCACAGCTCTATTGCTCCTTTACATCTGCAGGTGGGGGAGTGGATGTGCTGGACCAGTGTCTTGCATTGGTAATGCACTGGATGAGATTCAAAAAAAGCTCAATCGAGGCAAGGCTGAGGCACTGTTAGGGGGTGGTTACCTAGGCAGGATGGGTGGAAGTTTGCTTGCTCTTAATGGGTTTACACTCCCTTTGAAGGAGTGGGTACATAGCTTGGGGTTTCTTCTGGATCCTTTGCTGTCATTTGAGACTCAGGTGGCCTCAGTGGCCTGGAGTGCCTTCCATCAGCTTTGGCTGGAGGCCCAGCTGTTTCCCCATCTGGAAAGGGACAGCCTAACTTCTGCCATCTATGTCATTCCAATGTTAAAGGTAAAGGTAAAGGTACCCCTGCCCGTACGGACCAGTCTTGACAGACTCTAGGGTTGTGCGCTCATCTCATTCTATAGGCCGGGAGCCAGCGCAGACAATTCTGGGTCACGTGGCCAGAGTGACAAGCTGCATCTGGCGAGCCAGCGCAGCACATGGAACGCCGTTTACCTTCCCGCTGGTAAGCGGTCCCTATTTATCTACTTGCACCCGGGGGTGCTTTCGAACTGCTAGGTTGGCAGGCGCTGGGACCGAATGACGGGAGCGCACCCCGCTGCAGGGATTCGAACCGCCGACCATGCGATCGGCAAGTCCTAGGCGCTGAGGTTTTACCCACAGCGCCACCCGTTTCCGAACATTCCAATGTTACTGTTGTGCAAAAAAGATGCACATTTTTCTGTGCCTCTACAAAATGCTGCACAGTATCTAGATCATTATTGGGTCATGATTCCACAATGCCAAAATATCTGTCTGGTACTAGAGCTGCACGCATGCCATATATTTAAAGCACACAACTTCTCCCAAAGAATCCTGGGACTGTAAATTAAAGGTAAAGGGACCCCTGACCGTTAGGTCCAGTCACAGACGACTCTGGGGTTGCGACTCTCATCTCGCTTTATTGGTCTGAGGGAGCCGGTGTACAGCTTCCGGGTCAAGTGGCCAGCATGACTAAGCCGCTTCTGGTGAACCAGAGCAGTGCACAGAAACGCCGTTTGCCTTCCTGCCGGAGTGGTACCTATTTATCTACTTACACTTGTTACGGCAAAATCTGGGTGCGAGGCTGCTCTGCCACCCAGCTCATCGGACTAAGTCCGTGGGTCCCTGCGGAGGAAAATGAGCTCAGCCGGAGACAGGAGCAAGCAGCAGAAGATCCAAGTTTATTGCGCAACAGGTTCAAGGCGAGATTGAACCCCGAGAATGGGGCGACCTAAACTTTTGAAACTCCCTCCATGTCCCAGAATACAGTGCAAGAAACGTCATGAATACATAATGAGAAGGTTGGGTTTCACGGGTTGCATCATGAATATATTACACACGTCATGAATATGTTTACAGAGAGGTGGGGTTACATTGATTTACATTTGAGATAAGGGAGGGGGAATGTGCAGAGTGAGGGATATACATAAATAAACATTTCTTGAGTACCGGTGGTGGCATGACAATGGGACAGTGATATGCATCGTCTGCCACCTGGCATTGCCGGGAGGAAGGGTTTGGCAGGACGATCTGACAGGATTAAGAAGTTCCTGTGTACGTGACCTGTCGCTTCAGGGATTATGGAGGTCGGGGTGGCATCATGGAGTCCAAAGGGAGCTGAGTTGAATGACACCAAGAGCTAGGAAATCGGAGTTATGGTTGATTTTATATCAATTTCCAAAGGTTTTCTATGCTTTCTGACCTATTCCGTATTGGTGATCAAAAGCGAAACAAAATGGACACATTGTAGCAAGAATGGATACACTCACGTTAGGAATAGGGCGGGAGAAAGGCATAGGAAAGATGGGGCTTATTCCGCCCGCGTGAAGACAGGAAAGAGAGCCTTTTATTTACAAGGCAGGGGTACAGTGTGGTGCCTATGCAATGGTGCGGGGGCCCCTGCAGTGCCCAGCCGGCCTCGAACCCCTTCAGGGAGCGGTGGGGAAGGATGGGTACCCCCCCCTGTTCCTTCCGTATCAGTCCCCCATTCGGAGATAGATTTGCATTAAAGTTCTGCAAGAACTTGCAAATCTTTTCTCCGCACCCTAAATCTCGGAGAATGTAGGGGTGCCCTGTGAGTGGGAATAGGCTCTAATGGAAAAGGAGGTGGGTGGGCAGCAAAAGAGGGAACAACACGGACGAATAAAATTACTTGTGGCACCCTAGCTCTTTCAAACACTTTCAATAGTGGTGTATGCTTTACATTTAGCAGGAAGGTCCACTACTGACTGAAAAAAAATGCAGTTTGCTTTTTAGCCCCACCGTTTTTGTGTTTTCAGGTGCCAAGCTAGCTCTTCTGTGGTCTCACACCGGCATAGTGGTACAGTAACACATCCTGCTGAATCCCCTCAGGGCTTTCATTTAACCATGTCGCCTGGCAACCACCATAGCTGACCAGGCTTGGACACATCATGAGAGATATGTCTTCGCCTTGGTCTTTCTATGGGGTTTTCATTATTGCAGGCTCTGGTCTCACCCTCATGGAAAGTTGTCCACTTGCTCTTAAAGGACCAAAAACTAGTTGCAGCCTGGATACACGTGCCCAATTCCGGTAGAGTCCAATTTGAATTTATCTTGCCCCATGGTTCTCAACTTTTCAAAACCAATATGTTAAAACCAAAGCCATTCCTAAGGGGGCATTTGTCCAAATGAGTCAATTTAACTCTATAAGGGACCATTCTTGCTACATCAAGGCATATACAATTTTCTTGTTATCAATAATAATATTACGTATGGTAGTCGTGTCCTCAAATAAATAAATAAAATTTGGGACATGATCTACACACAATTTCATCTGGCATCCTAATCAAAACATCTCAAATAATAATAAGGAGTGTTGCTTCAAATCTATCTGATAGATTAATTTCGCAGCTGTAGATGAAAACCAAGATTAATAAGTAAATAAATGCAGAACAATTGCTACTTGAAGACAGTACTGAATCTGCAAGAGATGCAGGGAAATCATAGAAAAGATTTGAAATAGTTTTCTGGAACAGAAAGAAAGAAATAGTAAAATTTGGGAACTTCATATATAGAAAAACATTGAATGCATAAATAAATGGGTAGGGAAGGTTGGCACTCTTCAGAGTGCCAGGTGGGACAAGGAAATATGATCATCAGTTGACTTGATCTAAGTATAGTCTGCTCTATTGGAAAGCATTGTAATATATGGGAGTCCTCCATGAAGACTTGGGGTGTAAGCCATATCCTTCTGCTGTTCATAGTTATGTATGTATTACACATAAATTTTTCTTTTGTGGAGATAACACATAATCAGACACACTTCAACATTCCTACATAATAACACATAATACACAACAAACTAATTAAATATCAGTTGAATATAAAAGTCAAAAAAATGTCCTTGCAATTCAACTCCTCCCCTGTTTGTCAGCCCCACTCCTCCGGCAGTCTATATCCTTTGAAAGAGATAGCTGTGGCCACTTTGAAACTTTGGTGTCTTCTGTTGTGGTGGCGAAGCTTTTCATTGGATCTGTAATAACACACTTGTAGAAGTGATATCCTGTAAGGGCAGGGTGGACTTAAAAGACACAGTTAAAATAATAATAAAACACACACACACACACACACATTGACCTATGAGGAACCAAAATAAATAAATGCTAAGACACAGAATTTTAAGAAATCTGAAGTAACAATGAAAATAAAAGAGTGTTTCTTGATGTGACAACATCGGCTAGAATGTTAATAGCAAAATACTGGAAAATGAATTAATGGCAATTTAAAGTTGTGCAAGTACCTTGAACTAGCCAAAATGACAGAATTAATAAGGAATGCTCAGGCAAAAGGTAAACAAATACCATTCCACAAACAATGTTTGGTTATGCTTCGGTTAATTTCATAGACATCATGGAAAAACGGATTAAATAAATGGAAACAGATTATTTGTAACTTTAAAAGTGTCAAAGCCACGAAGAGATGGAAGTCACTAATATAGTAGGGATTTCACAGAACAGAAAGAAAGTTAATACAGCAGGGATTTCACAGAACAGAAAGAAAGTTGTTGTGGGAGAAAAAGGGACAAACACTTTGTTATCGGGGTTCACATATCCTGTTAAAAGGGAAAATTATTTCATGTGAGAAGCCTGTCAGGAAATGCTGTTCCTAAAATGCACACAAACAAAGTCTGTGATTTAAATCCCATTGAGGGGTGGAATTCTTTGATATTTACCTGTGAAAAGAATTTGGCATGTTTAAGATTTCAAACTTGGGACACATTAAGGGTGATTTCTCTCAATGGTTCCAAGTTTTACATAAACCTCCTCCCCCCCCCACAGTTCCCCCTCCTTCCTCTCTCTCTCTCTCATTTCTTTTCCTATCCTTTTTTTTTTTTTTTTGATCTAGTCTCTGTGCATGTGTGGAGTTCATGTCTCAGCAAACCTTTTATACTATTGAAATGTTGCATCTTTTGGCAAAATTAGAATTTGAATAAGGGAAGGGTAAGGAGTAGATTTTAAAAGAGGGTTAGATTTAAACAAAAGAGAGAAACTCAGCAATTGAAGTATTCACCAACAAAAGCTAGCAATTTCAGCCCAAGCAAAGCGACTGCTTCCTTTATGTACAGGAAAGGGCTAATATCCCTCTGGCCATTCGTGGAACAATGCCGCGCCCTTATATATGGGGAAAAAATGGCCAGAGAATCAGAATTCATAGGATTTTTAATTTTTTTTTATTTTTTTTATTTTTTTTTAACATTCTAAGTTTTCGGCCTTACCATTTGCAGACAAAAATTTTTCCTGCCCCTTTATTTACAGGATTGGTCAAGGCCCGTGTGTATTTGTCTGATTTTCAAATAGTAGACAAAATGATAAACAAAATGATAAACACTGTAATCACTCAAATGCTTGGTACTACCAGTTGTGCTTCAAAACATCACAGCTTCACCTCTCACCTTTTTAAAACTAAAGAGCAAAGCTAGGCTGAATTTCAACTCCATCACCACACCAGAATTTAAGAATTACCCTGCAATGCTTGCAGACACATGTCCTTCCACACAGCCACAAATTGGGAGAGTTGAAAGGGACCCTGGGGTCATCTAGTCCAACCCTCCAAAATAAAGGGTTCACAGCAAGATTTCACAGCAAGATTTGTACTACACACACATACTTATGTACACAGGCACTACTGGGGAAGAGAGCACAATCAGTGCTCCTATCATGTACTAAGGAAGAGGAAAATAAAAATTCCCAACTTTATACAGAACCCTTTAGCAGATCTTGAGATTAGTTTGAGTTTACTTCCTTAGACGTGCAAGTTCCTTAGAGTGCAAGTTCCTAGACAAATTATCTTTAAAGAAAGATTGAAGTGAACATTTTCTTAAGATAGGGAGAGGATCTCTTATAAAGCATAGTTAAAACAGCCATAGATTTGATTTAAAGGGAATACAAAAGTGACAATTTTTCCTGAATTTGCAGAGGAATAGTAAGCCTAATCTGAATTTGCAGAGGAATAGTAAGCCTAATCTGAATTTGCAGAGGAATAGTAAACCTAATCTATGCCCCCCCCCCCTTTGCAGTTTCCTTTAAAGGAAGCTTACTCGGGAGTAAATTTACCTGGCACAGAAGTAAGAAGGAGAAGAAAAGAAGAAGAAAAAACCTGAAAGAGACAGAATGAAACAGGGGGGGGGGGCATTTTCTAAGAAAAGAGGCTAGGAAATCTTATAGAGACTGATATCAGGAGCCTTACAATAACTCTTCTGTCCAACTCTTATGTCCAACCAAATCAAAGTTAAAAATGGACTCAGATATTTTCTTAGAAAGAACACCATATTGTCAGTCATATGCTTAATGAAATACTGCATTTTAGCTTGAGAGCAATTGTGCTCAACTAGGCTTTCGCAGCAGAAACATTAGGTTAACTTCACATTCCAAAATAGACTGTAGACTCACAATCTCAAAAGTTGCGGCAAAGCAAGAGGTGGGGTAAACATTTGCACCCCTCATTCTCATTTTGTATTATTTAGGACTGATAAGGTCCAGCATGGCTTCCTTAGATTTAAAATTTTGAAGCAAGCTTGCAGTTTAAACTATGCACACTTAAGAAAGGTAGTCTGTCAAAGACAGAAGGAACAGACAACACACATAACAGACAACATGTAAACATACATATTCTACATATATGTATTAACAGACAACACACATAACAGACAACATGTAAACATATATATTCTCATCCTTCAGTTGGTTATTGCAAGGAGTTGGGCCGCTTCCTTTAGCTTCATTAAGTGAAATTAGTAGGAAGGTCCCACATGGTTTTAAGAGCCTCCTTGCCTCTTCAAACACAACCAGTTAACCAAACTGGCAGGGCTCACAATGCTTAGTTGACTGGGTACCCCTTTATATATGCATGCGTTGTTGTTGCTTTTTTTGGGGGGGGGGGATAGAGAAGGGAGAAAGAGAGGGGTTGATTTGGATTTGGGTAACTTGTACAGGGGTTTATTTAGGGTTTCCTATCTCTTGTTGCTTGGCAACTTCCTAATGGGTTTTAGCGAGCTCTATCTATCTAGTTTCCTCTATTCCTTTCCTTATTTCCTATTCCAAATCCTGGGGTTCCTTTCCACTCTGCCAAATCCTGCCCAATTCCTCCTGGGCTATCCCTCCTGGCAACCTCCTTATCTATCGTCCCAATCTCAGGAAAAGGGGCCCTACTGGACGCCCGTGCCGTGCGGTGCCAGATCGGGTGATCCCTGGATAGAACTTCGAACTGAAAATCCCCCTTGCTTTTGGAAGCGGGCTCACGCACGATACACGTGTTACGTGGCTCCGACCAGTGCGGCTGGGATTGGGATAGAAAGCAAGACCCCTTCCTGCCCCCTCCGTAAGGGCGCTCGGGAAGTTCGGAAAGAGAACTCCAACCCCTTGCTTTCAACTGAGATGCCCGTTGCGGAGAGTCGGCTGTCTTTCCAAGCCGGGTCTCTCCGTCTTACTTTCGGACTCTCAATTGGTGCGGCTGACTGGAGGGTTTGAGAGGAGAAAGAGATAGAGCTCAGAACCCCCCTTTTGGGTCGAGCAGCAGTCCACGGTCTCTCTCACCAATTGGACCAAGAGACAGGCGAGAAGGAGCGATAGAGAGGAGGGCAGAGAATTCAGTTGCCAGGAGACTTCCACCCCCTTCCCACCAGTGCACTGGATTTTCCTTTTCCTTATACTCACGTGTCTTCTATGATGATCCCGGGATCGATGAATAAGCCGGCTGGATCCCTCTTTGCTCCCCGGCTGAACTCCTAGGGCTTTTGATTACCGCCCGGGAGATGGCTGGGGGTCCAAAAGGATCTTCCCAGGCAAAATGGCCCGGAGCCGGCTGAAGATTTCGGGGCCCCCAGTCAGCAGCTCGGGAGAACCGCAAGCCCCACGTTCGGGCGCCATCTGTTACGGCAAAATCTGGGTGCGAGGCTGCTCTGCCACCCAGCTCATCGGACTAAGTCCGTGGGTCCCTGCGGAGGAAAATGAGCTCAGCCGGAGACAGGAGCAAGCAGCAGAAGATCCAAGTTTATTGCGCAACAGGTTCAAGGCGAGATTGAACCCCGAGAATGGGGCGACCTAAACTTTTGAAACTCCCTCCATGTCCCAGAATACAGTGCAAGAAACGTCATGAATACATAATGAGAAGGTTGGGTTTCACGGGTTGCATCATGAATATATTACACACGTCATGAATATGTTTACAGAGAGGTGGGGTTACATTGATTTACATTTGAGATAAGGGAGGGGGAATGTGCAGAGTGAGGGATATACATAAATAAACATTTCTTGAGTACCGGTGGTGGCATGACAATGGGACAGTGATATGCATCGTCTGCCACCTGGCATTGCCGGGAGGAAGGGTTTGGCAGGACGATCTGACAGGATTAAGAAGTTCCTGTGTACGTGACCTGTCGCTTCAGGGATTATGGAGGTCGGGGTGGCATCATGGAGTCCAAAGGGAGCTGAGTTGAATGACACCAAGAGCTAGGAAATCGGAGTTATGGTTGATTTTATATCAATTTCCAAAGGTTTTCTATGCTTTCTGACCTATTCCGTATTGGTGATCAAAAGCGAAACAAAATGGACACATTGTAGCAAGAATGGATACACTCACGTTAGGAATAGGGCGGGAGAAAGGCATAGGAAAGATGGGGCTTATTCCGCCCGCGTGAAGACAGGAAAGAGAGCCTTTTATTTACAAGGCAGGGGTACAGTGTGGTGCCTATGCAATGGTGCGGGGGCCCCTGCAGTGCCCAGCCGGCCTCGAACCCCTTCAGGGAGCGGTGGGGAAGGATGGGTACCCCCCCCTGTTCCTTCCGTATCACACTTGACATGCTTTCGAACTGCTAGGTTGGCAGGAGCAGGGACGGAGCAACGGGAGCTCACCCCGTCGCGGGGATTCAAACCGCTGACCTTCAGATTGGCAAGCCCTAGGCTCTGTGCGCCCCGCGCCCCTATGGGACTGTAAATTACCCCTCACTAATCTTCAGTTCTCAACAACCTTAATGGACTATAGTTCCCACAGTTCTGGGGGAGGGGGTTGCCATGTGCTTTAAATGTGCACAGCTGAGGTGGGAAGCACATGTAAAGGCATCTTCAGCCATAGTTGAGAGTTATGACTCAGTTGTGGGTGGCCCTTGCTCATGGTCAGACCTAGTGATTCTGAAAAGGGTGATAAAAGGGGAGAACTGCCACACTTCAGGAGAAAATGGAGGAATGAGAGTTTGTGTTCATGCCAGAACTGTGGAATTGTTGGTTAGCTCAGTTCCACAAAAGCAGCAGGGCTCTGCAGGAACCCCAGATAACTTTTAGCACATGTGCAAATATTTACATACCACTCTCTCACTTCTTAAAAGAAACCTGAGAAAGTTTTGATGAAATAGAACTCAAAGCGAAAGAATATCTGCCTGATGTAAACTGCAAATGTGTGAATAAGATAAAAAGTGTGTGTGTGTGTGTGTGTGTGTGTGTGTGTGTGTGTGTGTGTGTAATGATGGTGATGCACTTGATGCTGATGAAAGGCTTTCTCAAAGAGACAAGTTTTGAGTCCTTTATTCCTGTGATGGATGCACTTGAAACCAACTTGATGAAACCAGCAACCATATACATTTTAATCCTGCAACTTCAGAAAAACAGTTGTGTGGCAGTATAAAGCTTCAGACAACAATGTTGATGTTAACCTTACTGAGGAAATAAAGAACATCCATGCTTATATCAAACAAATCACTTGGATAAAAAACATTTATTACACAAAAAATTGTATCAAGTCATCATGTAAGGGAAGAGGCAATTGACTTTCCCTAATGTAGAAGCAACATTGTGGCACTTTTTAAGTCTCAGAGTGACAAACGGCTCAAGAGAAAGGAGATTTTCATGGCTGAAAAAGATCAAGAATGAACTGTGGAGAACTGTGCTACAAGAAAAGCTGTCTGCACTAAGTCTTATGTACCTTATGTGCATAGAGAATGATAAACTTCGTAATTTATCATATGACAACATTATCAATTTAACTTATTTAACTAAGTCCTAGTCAGAGTAGACTCATTAAAATGAATGAACCCAAGTTAGTCATGATGATAAATTTCAATGGGTCTACTCTGAGTAGGATTAGAACTGAACACCCACTACTCCTTAAAAAGTGACAAGAGTATAAAAATTTATGTTATGTGCAAAGACAACACAGTCCATTTGCATTTCCTCTTCTGTTTTCTAAGTGCTAGTTGTTGCTATTGTTGGCACCTGTCTGTCTTGGGAGACAATGGAAGAGTACACCTTTGGGGGTAAAGTGATACCATTGGAGAGTTACAGTGCTTGCTGTGGCTGTAGCAACGGATGCGAGAGAGACATGTTTTCTTGCCATAGGGGCTGGTGAAGGCGTCTGGTTTTGCTGCTACAGGTGCACCATGCGTTCCTTCTCTCTACGCTCCTCCCAGTGGTCACCCTTCTTGGTCAATGCTGTGGATACATGACCTCACTGCATTTCTCCAGGCACTGCTATCATCTGTAAGGGATCCCCATGGGGTGGGGTTAATGTTGCCAGTCTTCGTGTTTCATTTGCAGATATTTTGAATAAAATATTGGGGGCATGTAAATCTCTCCCCGCATAATTGTTCACATGACAGTGTGCACACACCATTTGAATGGCAATGCCTGAAGGGAGACCAGCTCAATACAGTGGTACCTCGGCTTACAAACTTAATTCATTCCGGAGGTCCATTCTTAACCTGAAACCGTTCTTAACCTAAGGTACCACTTTAGCTAATAGGGCCTTCTGTTGCCGCCGCACTGCAGGCGCATGATTTCTGTTCTCATCCTCAGGTAAAGTTCTTAACCTGAGGTACTACTTCCGGGTTAGTGGAGTTTGTAACCTGAAGTGTTTGTAACCCGAGGTACCACTGTATTTGAAAGCAGCTACACAGTATCATCTGCTCTTCATTCTTTGGCATCAGCTGAAAGTGTTTAGCAAACTTCAGCAATAAGCTGCCAATTCAGTTGGGGTTGATGCAAATGGATGGTGTTGTATAAAACGGCTGACTAGGCTATTAATCTTTCATAAATATTGTAACATTTCACAAATAGCCAAAAAATCTCCTTAAAGCACATTATAAGTTCTCATAACATTACAAAAACAATCTATCCCTAAACATAATTTCTATGGTATTGTATTATGTTGAAACAACAACAACTGGGCAAGCCTGAGATCACACAGATCCATTAAGTTTCCAGTACCAGTTACTAGAAGGTAACTTGCAAAATGTTTCACTTGGTGAAGAATATACTGCATCCTGATTTGACCCCTTCCCCCAAACATTTTTGGCCTTTGCTGGAGAGCAATGAGTTCACATTATAATTTAGAATATTCTGGATCAACAAACAAGGACTTGTTCTCTTCCCAGCAGCAGAGGTGTCTGGTATAAATTTAACCTTGTTGCTTCACTTCTCAGAATGCCATAGGGACTTTTTCTCCCCTGAGAGTTGTTTAACTTGGCCCACAGTACTATCACCTTACTCTGATGCTATCCAGGCAGTGCATGGTTGTTGATTGAGTGTTTTTTTATAATCTGTTAATCAGTAATTCACTTCTTCAGCATGCTAAACAGTGAGTCTATCTAGCAGCACCTGGAGAGCCACAGCCTGGTTCCCTGTTCTGGTTTATACAAATTTATGCCTCATCTTTTAGGACAAAGGCATCATCAAGGGGTGACTTCCAGCAGTACAATTACAATAGAAACAATTAATGTAGATTAGAAGATATTACACATAAATTCGTGTAAGAAGCCCTGGTAGCCTTTTGGCTTTGTTATTTTCTTAAATGAAAAGCATATTTAGGGCTGAGTTATTAGTGGATGTGCAAGGGTACCTGGAAGAATACCACAAAGGGGAAAACAGCTGACAGGAAAGATATATTGCATTTTGGTGCACTGCTCTGGAACCTACCAAGGCTGAAAGGCATTAAAACACACACCCTTTTCTTATTTCCTTGCATCTAGTCACACATCTGTATTGCAATGGTCATTGACTACCAACAATAAAAATCTTTGCTATGCTGTTGAACTGAGCTGAAATTCCAATTCCAGAGGGAGAGACTTTGAGACCATTGTTAGATTTTAGTTGATTAATGGATTAACCTGTTAATTGCATTTGTTTTAAAATGCATTCTTGGTTCGCAATGAAAACAGAGATTAACCAGCACCCTCAGAGAAAATAGCAGCTTGGGAGGAGAGGGGATTCTCAGCAGTGGGGGAGGCAGTGCAGGAAAAGGGGTATAATTTGCTGCGCATGTGCTATGGCCCTGATATTGCTCTGGGCCCCACCTGGCAGCTTTTTCTTTCAACAGAAAATCACCAGTGCTAGGCTTGTCACTGAAAATGTATATGTAACATAATGTGTAATTTGACCCAGAGACATTAAGAAAGGCTGGTGGAACAAGTATAATTAGCATATTGGCCACCAAACTTTTTCAGCAGGGGGCCGGTCCACTATCCCTCAGACCTTGTGGGGAGCCGGACTATATTTTGAAGGGGAAAAATGAACAAATTCCTATGCCCCACAAAATAAGCCAGAGGTGCATTGTAAATAAAAGGACACATTCTACTCATGTAAAAACACGCTGATTCCCGGACTGTCCGTGGGCCGGATTTAGAAGGTGATTGGGCCGGATCCGGCCCCCGGGCCTTAGTTTGCCTACCCATGAATTAGCACAATCCCTTAGGAGCATAGAATAGAAGAACTTTGTGGGGAACCACAGGTCAAAAGGACCTACGATTTCTATTTCATTCTGGGGGGGGGGGGGAATGTGAACAACTGAAAGAGCTTAAATATATTTAACTTGATATAGTGTTTAGAATTTCCCCCTCAGAAGTCTCCACAAAACTCAGGAGTGGGGGTAGGGAACATTTGACCCTCCAAATGTTGCTGAACTATAACTTCCATCGGCCCTAGCAGGTATGGCCAATGGTCAGAGATGATCCACCACCCCTGGTGGAAGGTTTGTTCTGAATGTTATTTATAAGGACTGTGTATTTATTATACTTTTACACTGCCCATCCAACTGTATTTTCTACAGAAGATCCTTGTCCCTACTAGTCCAAACAGCAGAGTGAGGACTGGCATAATGGGAGTGAAAGGCCATAAATATAGCTCTATCTTTCTTTCTCTCTCACACACAGGAACACTGCTTACTCCCTACCAATGCTCTATAAAAGTTATGATTACCAGATATGATCTGTTCAATCAAATTAAACTACACTGACTGCCTCAAGCCATTCATTTGTCATTTCAAAAATCAAATACAGAAAGCATTTCATAATATATAATCAGTCAAAGAAGACAGAACCAGGCATGGATGAATTTTCCAAGAGAATTGAGATAAGAGTCAGGAAATAAAAGCACCATATAGTATCAGATTGCACTGGGACAGGATATTATAGACTCTTAACCTTGGTCACAAATATATAACAATAAACTGTATGCATTGTAGCAAACTCAGGCAAACTACACTATTAAAATGCTACTGTTTTCATTTCAGAGAAGATGGTGGAGTTGAAGAATTACTCCAGTCTGGTATACTGAAATATTGAATAACTCCTAATTAATTATAGATCGGAATCAATGTTCATGGGGCATATAAATTGACCACAGGCAGATTTGCTGTATGCTGATGAAACTATCAATGAGCAAGTTATGCCATTGCACTTAACTTGCACTTAAAACAACTTTGGTCCTGAGGCACCATTAATGAGCCCTTGCGGTGTTTGGCAAGCAGTGGATTTGATGCTGGATGCTGTCATTAGCATTTCCCTCTACAAACGCACATTTGTTCCTCATAACTTCTTCAGTGCCCCATCATCCCATTGTCCAGCCAGTGTGGTGTGGTGCTTAGAGTGTTGGACTAGGACCTGGAAGACCAGGGTTCAAATCCCCACTCAGGAATAAGGCTCACTGAGTGACATTGGGCCAGTTACTGCATCTCAGCCTAACCTAATTTGCAGGGTTGTTGTGGGGGATAAATGAGGAGGGAGGAGAAGAACGCATGTCACATTGAGCTCCATGGAGGCAAAAGTGGGGTAGAAATGCAGTAAATAAATAATAAATGATACTGACAGAGATCTCTTAGAACAGATGGAAAGAGAGGGTGCAACATATCTAGTATTCCACAAACGGGATACATTATGGCACCAAAAACACAAAGTCAACATGAACTTCTAGGCTACACACAGTGGGGTTGTGAAGTCATGTTGGAACATCCCAACCACCAAGTGTGTGCAAAGCATCTTATGTATTTAGGATTGCCAGGCATCCATGAGTGGACGTGAAGTCTATATAGATCCTAGACTCTTAAAAGTCCAATGGCCAAAGATGTGAGCCATGCTGTCCTTTTCCTCTTTTTTAAAAATAGATGTTTGTGTAGCTTCTACACACACACACACACACACACACCCCTTTCTGATTATTTCTAACAAAATGCAGACCTTGGGAGCATAATTCAGTAATATAAGCCAGTTTATATAGTCTTCAAGCTTTACTTTAGAGCTAAGCCAGTGATCAATGAACCAAAGAAAAGATGGTTGAAAGGGGATGTTGTGTGAACAGGAGGAAGTTGGCTCACTGGTGGTTCAGTTGGTTAGAGCATGGTGCTGATAATGCCAAGGTTGCAGGTTCTATCCTCATATGAGGCAGCTGCATATTCCTGCACTGCAGGGGGTTGGACTAGATGATTCTCAGGGTCCTTTCCAAGTCTAGAATTCTATGACTGTCTTCTTCTAAGTTTTGTTGGAGGAATGAAGGCTCTGAATAATGGAGATAACATGCTGTGGTCACTCGGCTTAATTGGGTCACATCCGCTAAATACATAAGCAGCACTCTTTCATTGGTCATGGAAGTTTAACTAACAAAGTTTAAAACTCATGTGAAGTACACAGAATAATATGGAACTGTGGTAATCTATAGTTATTATCTAAGATGGTAATGGGATTCACTTTGTGTCCCCAATGTATCGCTAATGTCTTCTTGACAAATACTGTAACAGGAGAGACATTATTCAATTATTTGTATGCTTCTTTCATTAACATTAGGCACAATCAGAAATAAGTATCTGTGGGAAATTAGTCTGCTGCACTATGGCCAATTTTAGAAACCCCTCCTTCCATTTTTTCTTTTTCTTATGATGATCATCAGGGCCAATGTATTGGGATTAACGGAGCATACAAAATATGTCTCTGATCTGAAAGGCTAACACAATTAAGACATAACAAATGATAACCCTAGGACAGAGGTGGGGAACCTTGCGCCCTCCAGATGTTGTTGAACTCCTAGACCCATCAATCCTGACCATCATGACCAATTGTCAGGGATGACAACTGTAGTCCAGCAAAATCTGGAGGCCAAAGGTTGCTCACACCTGCCTTAGAACTTATACAACACTTTTAATTTTAATGAGAATATATGCAGTATCTAATTAAGATGAGAATAGAAAATTGAAATATTACTCTAACTGGAACTCTAATTCAAAAGGAGGGGTGTAAATTAAAAGAACTATGTGAAATTAAGATGTAATGCTTTAAATGAAATCTACAAATACCCAGTGCTTTTAAAATAAGGATGAGTACAGGTATAAGAATTTCAGAATTAACTTTTATTTTTCTTGAACCTTCATCACCTTTAGTCTACTTTGTGTGTCCTGCTGCTGTTTATACATTCAGTTCGCTCACAAAACCTACACAGGAGAGGACATGAGTTATAGTTGTTGCACCATTCAAAGAACCACAATGAAAATATGAAGATAGTTACTGTTTCCTCATTCTCTGCAAAGACTACAGATTACTTTTACTGCCTCTGCCTGACACATCTGTCAAAGATTACTTACCAGCACACTGCTGAGATAATAAAATCTTGACTGTTGTTTTGATCAGGATGCCCTTTCATATTGTACACTTGGCTTTGTGTGATCATGAACTTTACTTTTGTGAACTTTTGTATGTTACTGCAGCATTCTCAAGGTCTGATTGATGTTTTCATTACTAAGTGGACAAGTGTAGGCTTTTGCTGGGGGTGTTAAGTACAGGGGCAGACTTTAGTAATATGGTGCCCTGAACAAGAACAACATTTGGCACTCCCCCCCCCCCCCATGTTTCTTATTTGAACAATAATTTCTTCTGGTACAGTTGCTTTTTTATGGATCTTCTCAGTAGGTACCCATATATTATTATTATTACTATTTTTATTTTGTGCCCCCTCAGCTATGTACCCTGTGCAGGGAAACACCAACACTGCCCTAAATCTGGCACTGTTTTGCTAAGGCTGTAGCCATGGATCCATGGAGAAAGCTTGTCACTGCTGATTTGGAGATGGTATTCATCAATATCTCTGAACAATCCCACAACAGAGAGATGGACTACAGACACAGGTTCTCTCATGCTACTGTTGTAACAGTCCAACCAGTATGGCTATCATTTAGAGAAGCAGTTGCACCCTTGTCATATGTGATTATTCCTCAGCAGTACTTACATGTCTTGTTATTATGGTGTATATAAAGTAGCCACAGTAAATCGTCTTAAAAGGCATTGCTTTTCATGGGTAATTCAGGGTGCAATCCAAACTCCAGCCCCATGGTGCTGAGTGTGTGTCGTTGGAGATCCCCATTCTGTTCATGGAAGTGCTTCAGGTGATGTTTCCACATGCAGAAGCCCATGGAAAGTCATGAAACGGGGTTTTTTCAGGGACAGGAAGGGGCAGAGCTAGTCCAGGATTTCCTGATCCCGAGCCAGCCCTACTGCTGTCACTTGACAGCATCAGGTGTGATACACACCTGATTGCCACACCAGCTGCAGGCTTGGAGTGGGCTTTTGCCTGCGCTCTCATCTTCTGCCCTATCTGGGATGAGCAATGCGTCGGAGGATGTGATGTCGGCTTCACTGCTCCAGCTGGTGCTTGGCTGGGATTCGGATCGTTCTGCTACCCCAAAGTAGGCCTTGTGATGACATCTCCACCCCTGCAATTGCCCCTGCCAATGAGTCATCTCCCCTTTTTTTGTACAGCTGGAATTTGAACTATTATCACGCAGTAACAGTATTACAGTAAGTGGCAGAAGGTGGGTGGGTGGAAGGATAGATGGATGGTTTTGTCAGTGTGAGTGACAAAATAACTTGCCGCTGCTTCAGACTGCAGTCTTTTGCTTAGCCAGCACTGTCCTATGTGTTGTTCACCAAGTCTAGCCCTTGCTTCACTCCTTGGACCCTGTCATCATGACTGGATTAAGATGGTTGGGAATCATGGTGGAGTTCCCTAAAAAGCCACCCCCCATCCAGCAAAGAACATTTGAAATGATAAAAAGTGTTATCAAATAAAAATGTATTTATTTATTTTACTAGTCCTATTTGTATACCACAAAGAGAAACCGAAGGCTACAGTTCTATGCCCGCTTACCTGGGAGTAAGCCCAAATGAACTCAACAGGACTTACTTCTGACTACTCAGGGGAAAATAGTACACAGCTTTTGGTGAGAGTTACACCTGATGAAATGATGACCAAAAGCAAAGGATGAAACACATCAAAATCAGGAAGGAATGCTATTTCAGATTTAGGAGAGAGAAGAGAGCAAAGTATTATATTTTGGACCAAATGTCAAGATAATAATGTATTTATTACTGTGCATGCCATCTTTTGCTACGACCTTTTAACATTTTATTTTTATCATCATTCCTGTCCAATTGCACCATTTTAGTCTGATCTTGCTTGTCATCACACAACACACACACACACACACACACACACACACACACACACTTATGCCCCGCTGTTCAATACCTCTTCAATACATTATCAGGGTAGCTTGTTATAAAATACTAAAACCATGATAAAATAGCAAGATCATTATAATAAGATAAAAAGTACAACTCTAGAAAAGCAACATCAAACATTCTAGCAGGAGGGACATTCTGCAGAATGTCTGCCCTATCATTCTCTATATAAAATAGTTTTTTATCTCCAGGTCAAGAGATGAAAGAAAATGTGCATAGTACTTGCTCCAAAAATGTCTGGAACTTGGAATATTTGGAATAAGGAAGGGTGGATTGAAGTAAAAAAAAAAAAAAGTGTTTTGTGCAGCATAAGCATCGAGGTTGGTTCACGCCAGGATTTTCATTACTGGAAGACCAGCATGAAGAGGGGACACATTGTGCATCACAGATTTAAAATATAGGCAGATATTTCATAGTTAAGTGTTGAGCAGGCAAGTGATCAGAAATCAGGTGATGAACATGCATGTGTGAAGCAGCCCGTAACCTTTCTATCTTGCAGTTCTAAAATGGACATGAACTTGATGATTATCAAGTTCATCACTTGATTCTCATCACTTACAGACAGCATGTTGGTGAGTCCTCAAAGAGCTCTCTCTCTCTCCCCCTCCCTCTCCCTTTCTGTAATTTAAATCTATAGTTGTGAAGCGTGTATTCCACCTGGTGAGACTATGATTTATTATCTTTATTCTCTATTTTGACACATTTCAAATGCTTAAGGCTACTTGTTTGAAAACATTTGAGACATGAAGACTATCAAACACTCCCAGATGAGAGCCGCAAGCTTTGCATATACTGTTCTAGAAATGAACGAAGCAAGGCAGTGTTCTGTGGCTGCTTAATCAATCTTGATGAGTATATAATTTGAGCATCAACAGAAGATGTATTTTAATTGACTCGAAAACACACTATGAATTCAAATCTGGCAAATAACAAAGGACTTAGCCTTAATGAAGCAGTATCATGCAGTAGTCACCGCTGTGCCCGCATAACAACAAATGTACTCGTATCAGATAACCTTTTCACTTCTTCATGTATTTATATGAGCATGAACTTTCCTCTCCTTTCTTTGTAAATATTTGTAGAGTTGTGCAAATGCTGTTTTAGAACATGCGATCTTTCGCAGAGATTTGGGGAATATAATCTACCATTAAAAATGACCTTTCTAGCCCACTTTGTTGTAGTCATGTTGTAGGCACATGTCATGGGCTCAAAGTTTTGTTTAAGCAGTGGTGTCACCAGGTCTGGATCACTGCTTGCCAACACAAATTCCTTAAATTAAAGGGCACCAAGGATTCTAGAGTCTAACACCTCTCAGAAATGCATATACTACCATGCCCAAACTAAGCAAGCCAGGGTGGGGAGAGAGAGAAGAGAAATGATCTTATTTTGTCCTGCTAGTTCCATGCTTAAAATCTGGCATGGTGTAAGCAGCACATTCATGCCTCCTGATTCTAGTGGCTCAGCCCTACCATTTGTGGTGTCCCTGCATTTGTGGGGTGTGAAAAAAACAGAACTGGATGCCTACATATGTGTGAGAGAGAGACTGTTATCTCTGTGCGAAAGACAGTTTGTACGCTGTGTGCATGTGTGTTTGGTCTGCATGTGAGGTGAGTGTGTGTGCGCAGTATGTATATTGCTGAGTGGTTTTTTGTGTTGGGCACCTGTGCTATGTATATACCGTCCAACTTTTTGGGACGGTAAAGAGGGAATCTGTGATTATGTGCATGTCACATGCACGCACATGGGGATGTGGGGGGAGCGAACCGTTTACCTCAGGTCACAAAATATCTTGAGTCAGCTACTCAGGCCTACTCAAATCTCCCCAGTTTCCTCAGGATTTTACTCTACTGAAGGACAGCATATGTTTACTCCATCTCTGAAAACCCTATTGTAGCAAAAGAATGTCAGTCAATCTAACAGTCCCCAAAGGGGCAAATTCCCTTCTGAGTGAAGAAATATGACTTGACAGGTGGTTAAAACATTGAGCCAAAAGAGTGTGGGAGAGATAAAATTAGTGCCGATTTATGATTAGCTCCCTATAAACACCTCAGTGGACATAATGAAAACACTAGTCATCTAAATGCAGAATGAGCTCCTTTAATATGTTAACATTTTATGTCTGTTACTTTACCCAGCGTCCGGACCATTTTTCGGTATATCACGACAAATTAAAAAGCAAAACACGAAGTAAGTGATCCTACTAATTTTAGCACACATTGCACTCCCAGACACTTATCTCTGTCAGCTGTGCTATTTTAACCTGGGGCAAGCCTCCAAGTTTCCCATTCTGGAGTAGCAGTATATAAGTTGCCATTTAAGACTGACAGGAGGTCAGTGTAAAATGCCACTTCAACATACGAGGTAAAGGTTTCATATTAAGTAAAGGGACGTCTGCTACTTGTTTACATTCATGGACAAGTCTACATTTTCATTAGAACTTAGTGCACTTTGAGCAATGCTCTACTGGAGACATGACTAAACCAGCTCTGATGCTTCAGAGAAGGGACGGGATGTGCCGCCCACTGAAGCTGTTGCAAGAGATGGAATAACGTGATATGGCACATCCGTCAGGATGAAACCCCCTTTCCTATTTTATCTCTTCTTAGATAAATTTGAAAAGTGACTGATGAAGTGGGCCCTAGTCCATGAACAATAAACGTATCAGCCCTTAAGGTGCCACAAGACTCTCCACAGTCTTTGCTGCAACTGGCAAACACAGCTACTCCCTCAACCCCTGGTGTAATTCCCTCATTCATGTAAGTCACACAGCTCAGAAAGCTACACTTGAACTCCCTGTGCACATTTAATAAGTGCAGTATAAATGTGAATGAAGTGCAGGGCTGCTAGCAAATGTGGATGTATTTGCAGTACCAAAGTACAGTGGTACCTCGGGTTAAGTACTTAATTCGTTCTGGAGGTCCATTCTTAACCTGAAACTGTTCTTAACCTGAAGCATCACTTTAGCTAATGGGGCCTCCTGCTGCTGCCGCGCCGCTGGAGCACGATTTCTGTTCTCATCCTGAAGCAAAGTTCTTAACCCGAGGTACTATTTCTGGGTTAGCGGAGTCTGTAACCTGAAGCGTATGTAACCTGAAGCACATGTAACCCGAGGTACCACTGTACTCCATATGGAATTGCTGCTTATCCCAGGCTCCCCACACCCTTGTTGGATAAACGCAATGCTGTTGGATAAACTGGAAACAGCACAGCCTGAAATGATATGCATGCCAAACTCCTAAGCTTGGTAATATATCCCTGTAAAAATAAAGTTGGCTGCATTTGTCTATTAGTAAAACTGATAAGGAAATCCAATGGTATAGTATTATGCAAGGGTTAGAGTGTCAGACTAGAATTAGGAAGATTCCAGGTACAAATTCTCTTTTAGCCAGGAATCTCATTGATTGAGCTACTGAGCACGACAGTTGCAAGGTTAAAATGTTGGCTCAAGCAGGGGGGGGGGGGGTGCAGTTGAGAGAGAATAATGTATGCACCAGGATCTCCTTGCCTCATATAGGGAAGTTTTTAATGCCTGATGTTTTGTTGCATTTTTATATTTTACTGAAAGCTGCCTGGAGTGGCTGGAGCAACCCAGTCAGATGGGCTTCATATAAAAAATAACATGATTATTATTGGAGAAATTGCTAACATAAAACTTATATCAATCAATAAAACATATGGCTTTGAGGCACCCAACATTTAGAATAGTTCGCCAATCTCTACAGTTATGTAAAGAAACAAATAGTATATATGTTTGCTTGTTTGAATGATGTAGGCTTTTTGTCTAATCAATTACATAAGCAACTGGCAGGATGGACCTGCCTAGTTCCTGCTCTTCTGTGGTACACTAATGTGGAAATGTAATTTTATTTTTTACATTTATATACAACTTTTTCTTCCAATACACTAGATACTATTGCCTAAACCAGGGATCTTATAGCTTATAGCTTTACATATGTTGTTGGGCTCCAGCTCCCATCAGTCTCAGCCTGCATGGCCACTGGTGAGGGATGGCCGGAGCTCAGCAACATCTAGAGGGCTTCATGTTCCTCATCCCTGGTCCAGACAGTCAGTAGTAATGTTCTCTTTTAAAGAGAAACTCGGGTCCTGCCAGTTTACCTTTAAAGGAGTGGAAGGGGACAACTGGTTTTATGGTGCCAACCATTCTGCAGCACTATTGCCAACATTACTAGAGAACGGAGTCTGACTGCAGGCAACAGTGTAAAATCAGCTCCATTAGAAAAAGGTTTGGCTCCCATACTTATTGCGGTGATGAACAAATGGGAAATTGCCAGCCACTGTTAAGTATATCTTAAGTGTATTAAGTACATAAGAAGAGCCCTGATGGATGAGACCAAAGTGTTGCCTACTCCAAGCAGGGCATGAGTGCAATAGTACTCCCGGGCTGCTGCTAGAGGCATGCTGCCTCGGATGCTGGAAGTAGCATGTAGCCATCATGACTAGTAGCCATTGGTAGCTTTATTAGCCACAAACTTTTCTAATGCCCCTTTAACATGATTCACTTGGGTGGCGTCACTACATTTGCAGTAGGACATTTCATAATTTTGCTGTTTGAAATAGGGGACCATGAAAGAGAGGACCCTTTTTCTGGTGGTGTTTCCACACCTTTGAAGCTCCCTCCCAGTTGAGCTATGGCAGGTGGCTGCACTTCAGGCTTTGGGAAGCATTAAAGACTCAGTCATGTCCGTCAACCTTCCTGGTGTTAATTTTTGTTCTGCTTGAAGATGGCTGGAATATTTTTGTGTTATTGTCATGAGTTTACCAATCTGTCCCCCCCCCCCCACATTTCTTTTGTTTACTTCATAAAATGTATATACTGCTTGATTGCAGGAAAACTCAAAGCTGTTTACAAAAAAAGAATAAAACAGTAACATTGGCTGCTCCACAGTGACTACTTTGGAAGGTGGTGGAGGTTTTTAAACAGAAAATGGAAGGCCATCTGTCAGGGATGGTTCAGCTGTGATTCCTGCATTGGAGATGACCTTTCTGATTTCCTTCTAACTCTACATTTCTATGAGTCTATGAAATGTGGCATAAATACACGCCCGGCGCCCTCCGAGCAGAGAGATTTACACCTGGGCTGTTTGCAAAGGGCAGCGCTGCCAAGCAGCGCTCTAGAAACACGGTTTTGTTTTTGTTTTTGAAGTGTGTCCTTCCTATTCGACGGCTAAGCCCGCTGCTGCTTAATCCTCTGGAGGGAAACAACTATTGTGTCCAAGCTCCGTTTGCCACCCACCAAAACCCTCCCGGGCCCTGAAGCAGCGAGAGGAGCTGCGAAGGCGCGCTCCCCTCAGCCGCCGATGCAAAGGGCGACTGCGGAGCACGCGCTCCTCCCCGGCCAGCCAGAGGCGCAGCACGTGCCCAGGGCGGGCGCCTCATTGTTGTTGTTATGGCTGCTGCTGCTGCTGCTAGGGGATCCGGGGACTTGAGCAGGCCTGGCCCGACCCGGGTTGAAGGAGGACAAGCCGGCAGCGCGCCAAGTGAGTTCGGTCGCGCGCGACGGCCCCCGCGCTCCCCACCCCCGCCGCCTGTCGGGTCAAATTTCAGCTCCGTCGCCGAGGGCTCCTCTATATAAAGAGGAGGCGGCCAGGCGGGCAGTGAAAGCGAGCTTGCTTTCTCAGACTGCGGCGAGGTCTGTGTTTCTCTGAAGGGAAAAAAAGAAGCGCGACGTGGCTGCTGATCTCTGCCAAGAAAGAAAGCAACAGGTAATCTAGACTGATCATGTGCATGCCTAGTTTTCTCCTTCCCCGCTTGAGATTCCGTGAATGAATGCCCAAACTTTCTGCAGGAATAAAGTGCCTTCTGGAGTTTGCTTTTCGCAACTCATGATTTGAAGTAATAATGCCCCAAGCGGGTTCGTAGAGATTGCATTTCCTTGACTGGATGTGAGTTTCTATCAGTAGGCAATGCAAGATATGCCTCTCTGCATTATGGCTTTGAGTTGGAGAATCTAACAGGTTGCAAAGCTTTTGCAGTGCTGGTATGTAAATCTTAGTTGGGCTGTTGGTGGAATCTCTAAGCACCTGATCCTAAATAGCACGTGCACATTCATAGTCAGTGGGTTGTTGCCAACATGGGAAGTAGCTCCTTTACATAAGGTGAGCAATTTGATGATAGATCTGCAGATTCACAGAAGACCCAAGCTGGGGCTCAGAAGCAGATCACATGTTTCACACATAGAAGCCCCAAGCTTGGGCGTTTTCAGTTTAAGGTAGGACATGATGCGAACAACTTCTGCCTGAAAGCTGCCAGCTCTAAATCGAAGCCAGGCAATATTAGGCTGGATGAACAAATCATCTGATTTGGCTTTCTGTATGGCCATCTCTTGACTTTAAAATGCTCCCAACAGTTGCAAAAGCATTCATTTGCAAGTGCCTGAGCTCAATGATAAAGTGCAACATAATCTGAGGGATTTATTTTCATGTAGTGAGCATAAACCTCAGGACTTTGGGCACATGTGGGAAAGATCCACACATTCTTCATCTACAAGAATATTTCCACTGTACCTAGGAAACTCAGACCCATAGAGTATAAGGTCTATAATCTTATAGTGCAAGTATGTGATACAGTTCCCAGTACTGTAGACATCTTATCTCTATGCTGTGGTTTAGCAAATTAACCTACAACTTCCCTATTTTCTTTTGACCTGCAGGTGTCCTTACATAATTTTTGCCTTTTTGTCTGGGCAGAACCATTGCAATGGCAGCTGTGCCTTCTGCTGGGTGCCTTCTGGCAAAGAACCAGTACTACAGAAGTAAGTTTTCTGCCTTGAAAGGACTAACATGATCTCAAAATGTTTGTTTCTGTACAGACAGCCACATGTTTAGTGTGCATACTAGTATGGGTTTCATTATTCATGTTTAGGGCTGGCCTTAGATTTAAAAGCACCACAAGCAAGAGGTATATTTGCTTCACCCCTCCTTTTGCTCAGCTCTGGAATATCTTTAATTGTATTTGTAGCCAATTTCTGCATGCATGATTTATTCCTGTCATCTAACCTGTGGCAGGTGCCCCTAACTGGAACCTGTTGCCCACCAAACTTGATTTCCCCCAGCAGTTTCCTGGACCACCTGCCCTTAAAACTAGCTCTCTTTATATGACTTTTCCTGAGGGAATCCTTTGTTTCTCCAAGAAACATTTAATATTGAAATAATCTTTTTAATCTCAGTCTTATTTGAATGTATCATATGCATTTGAATCATACTAACTTGCAATTAATGTTTGCTTACACAAGTGTAAAAAATTAGCCACTGTTTGAAACAATAGGCACGGATATGTGTTTACTAACCATTTGTTACATTTTAAGAGTTGTTTCTTTAAAAGTAATCAAAGGTGTCTGTATGATACTGATTTGATTTCCCCAAATGTAATGTAGGCTCTCTTTTTTACACACAGCACGACTGAATTCTGACTCTAGTGTTTCTTCAAGCAGTTCATCTTGCTGCTCTGAACCCACAAACTCCTTGGACCAGGAAAAAGCACATCATGGTATTGTGATGCTTACTTAAATTATTAGCTAAAATCCAGAAAAGTTTAGCATACTTAATGGGAATAATTTGACCTGTCATCCCCAACTGTGCATTTAATTCTAAATATGTTTTCAGATAAGACTACAGTATGCTTTGCCTTTTCTGGTATTGTTGCTTCATTAAAATTAATAGCCTTTTTTGTTGCTTTGGTTTTTATTATTCACCAACTCCATATGTGTACGCTTTTATAGGGTTACCTGACGTGTTTGAAAGATGCTGGTGGATAAAAAGCTTCTTCCACTGTGAGCCCATGCCTCAGAATGTAGGCAGGAAAACATTGTCAGCCAGCAGGTGAGAACTGCTTCACTTCTGGGGGGGACATGATTCAATAGAATTAATATTATTGTGGCTTTATAATCTGACCACTTTTATGTTGAAAGGAGATTTCCAAAGATTGCTGTGATGCTGATTTTTGTTTAAACTTAGAATAGCTCCTCTTGAAATGTGTGGGTCTGGTTTATTAAAAATGACAAGTATAGGCCAATTTATTTTAGTGGAGTGGGAGGTTATTAAATTGCCCACTGGCTGCCAATATGTTCAGTGATCTTTTGTTAGTGAACCAGACTGTAGAACAATGACAATTATGTGAAGGTTGCCATACAGGTTTCAGGTGCTTGACATTAAAGTTCAGTCAAATATCTGTAGCTCCTTGTTAGGCTTTTCAACTACCCACAAGGTTTTTTTTTGGTAACAGCACCCTTAGAGCGCAGTCCCAAACTTAATAGGCCTTACTTCTGAGTACACATTCATAGGATTCTGTTGCAAGTATGCTTGTAATAGATGCCCTAAAATGACATTTATTCCATCCCTGTTACTTTATTTAAAACATATCTAACGTGTTACATCAAATAGCTATGTACACTCCATTGCTGCAGATCAGCTTCTCCCAACTTGGTACCAATGGTCTGGGATCATGGGAGTTGTATTCCAAAACATTGAAAGGGCCTCAAAACTGTTCCAGAGGAAATGTGCTTCCTCTGTAACTTAATTTCCCAGGACTTTAGTTTTATATGGACTTTAATATATATACAAATCTGCAGTCAGCTAATATCCATTTACAAGAACAATTTTTTTTTTTTACAAGTCAAAACAATATTACAAATCTATTTTAAAAAGCAATAAGACTGGAATCTTTCATTTGCATTCTCCGGTTTTATGGGAAACGGATTTAAAAAAATGTTTTCTGTAGAGCTTAACTTATTATGTATAGAAACAAAAGCACTTCTTTAGTTGTCCAGAGAAATTATCTTCTCACAGCTGGCGTGCAAACGTAGTTTCTTTTTCTTTACTGTTTTCGGGGGAGGGGATTTAAAGGAGAATTCCCATTTATAATCCGTATTGTCAAGCGGCAAAGCAAAGTTAAAAACTTGACAATTCCAAGATCATGTAAGATTTGAATCTTAGACTAATAGGTTGATCTGCAGTTCTGGTTTCTACTCAAACTTGTCCGTAACTCTTTACAGCAATCTTTGATAAAAGGTCTATTCTTAATTTATTTTTTTGACAGTGCTAACAGCTGACTTGGACTCCTACAATGATGTTGCACCCACAGACTCACTTCTTGAAAGACTTGAGGTCTTCCAGGTGGCTGCATTCAGTTGTGTGAAGAAAACAAACTGCTTGAAACTTCCCTTGCAGGAAAAATGCAGATTTCCAAGGATTTATCCATAGTTTATTCTTAAGGCAGCCACTGAAGTTTCCATGTCTGCTGCAGAGTTTTTGATACTGAACAGGTGTTCTACTTTTCGTAATGACTCTTCTATATCATTGGAAGAATGCAAATGCAAAGACTTGTTAGGCTGGAGTGTCTGCTAATTATCCAGCCTTTCCTTTGCAAAACTGAAAAGCTCTTGCAGACTGTCTGGGGCAAAATGATTCAAGGTTATTTTGTCTTCAAGCACACTCTGTCTTCTTAGCCTTAAGGGACTTGATCCAGACAGTTGCAATTAGTTCCTACTGGTTTCAATGGGACTTAAGTAGTTATGACAAATTTGCCCCTTGGACTTCATTAGGACCTAAATTCAGCTAACTTAATCTCAGTCTGTCCCAAGGTTTAAATTTAGATTGTTAGCTCACTTCACACTTAAATTATGTTTAGACAAAATTTGTTCGAAAATGCCAAATGTAGATGTTAAGTTTTAGAAGAAATCTAGTTAAAGCTTCTTCATTTATGGAATATTTCATCAAATAAATGAATTGTATTTGCCAAACCTAAACATATTGCATGGGAGTAAGTCCCGCTTATTTAATTGGAACTCAGTTCAACACCAGTGTTACTAGAATCTCTTATTCCCACATCAGCTATGTAGAGTGCAATTTACACCACATCTAGATGATATATGCCTTAATGTAAGTAAATAATGTAAGGAGCTGAACCAAAGTACTTGATTTTTCATTGACACTTTGATTGTTCATTGATTCTTTCTGGTAGGTCAGATTTCCACTTTCACCAACTCTAAAGAGTATGTATACAGTCTCATCAGATGAAGAGATGGGATTGCTATATGATGCAAATTTAAATATCAATGTCTTCATGCTGCAACATTTTCATTTGGCATCTTTTATTTTTCTCAAACTTTAAAAATGCTGAAATACTTATCTACAGAAATTTCTGTGACACCATGTGCGTGTGCTCACCATGCTTGTTTTGCTCTTACGCTACTTACCATGCCTAGACATGTGATGCTTTTAAAAAACTAAATCTACTGAGAGAAAATTGATGAGTGTAGGGTAAGTAAATGGCAAAAAGGAGTAAGGCAGAATGTAAAGGAAAAAATGCCTGTTCTAATCTGGACTCACTTTGTTAGAGTTTATTCATCTTTGTACATGTAAAAAGATTTTGTATGGTATTGTCAGAGATTTTGTATAGTATTTGTCAGAGCCATGTCTTAATGTACAGAATTAACTGGTTTTTTTTACTAAGTTTTATATTAATAAAGCTTGATAAATATATATGACTTGTGATCATGAAAACTAGAAGCCATTCATAGTAAATATGCACCTGGAATGTTGGACCAACTTAGGGGAAATCAGAACAACAACAAAAAATGATTAGTAGTTTAAGCAATCTCCCTTGCCCCAACTCTGCTAAAATGCTCCACCCCAAAGATGATTTTCTTAAAAAAGAAAAAAGTCATTGGTCAGGGCTTCTCTACATGCTTTGGATCCTATTGTTTGTCCTTACCTTACAATCTTAATTATGGGTTTGCCATTTTTAAGCTCATTGGCATTTCCACCAATTGATTATTAATGAGTCAGATGAGGGTTTTGTTTTTGTTTTTTAACAGTTAACAATCACTGAGAGTATTGGATCATAGGAAGCTCTACCTTACACCAAGTCAGATGGTTGGTCTATCAACCTCAGTATTTTCTGTACTGACCAGCAGTGGCTCTCCAGGTTTTCAGACAGGATTTTCTGCCAGTGCACCGTGAAGATGCTGGGGACTGAACTTTCGCTGCTCTACCACTGAGCTATGGTTGTGCTCCTTACATGATACAAAGTACAACCACAATCAAAACATTCTGTTCTACTCACTTATCCACTGGAACATTATAGGTGTCATAAAGATTTAATATGATCTTTATCCAGACCATAAAAAAGCTTGTCACATAAAGGGACAGTTGATGTTCTGATCAATAATGCAGTTGACAGAAAGTAGGGCACCACAAATGTAAAAGAATAAAAGGTTATGGGAAAGTATGTTAAAACAAGGCAGTTCTGTGGACAAAATCTAATTTATTATAAAGTAATAAACAAGCCACTTCTGAATTCATTGCAAGTGCCCAAAGAAAGACCAGCAATGAAAGAAATACTGTATAAATAACTGGAGACTGTTGCCCCAACTCACTTTGCTTGCTAGCTTCACCTATGTATCTGCCAGCTCCCCCCTTCTTTCACACCTGACCAGTCTGTCCTTCCTTTATACTTGAATAAACACCCATTTTTTACATCTCACTGACCATCACCTCCTAGCCTACCCCAAGCCCGTAAGCTAATTGTAGCTGCATTTAATGAGGGAGGGGAAAAACACTTCATAGGGTGGTTTGTGAAGTGCTCCTAATCCTCAGTTAAAACAGCTCACCTGTGCTGCCTGCCACTCTGTCATTATGCTGGAGCTGGTGTGGCTACACACTGCAACTTGACAACAACCTTACATTTTTATGTGTATAGGGAGAAAAGGCTGTGACATACTGCTGCTGGACAATTTCATATCAATACTGCCTTTTGACCAAGGAATTTAACCGTGTATAGAGGTTGACTAAGTAAAAAGAGTCTGTTGGATCAGTCCAGCCAGCATCCTCTTCTCACTAAACAGCAGGCATGTGTCAAGTAGCTTTGCAAGGGAGCTATATTATATGAACCATATTAATATCTTTATGATGTTGTTGTTGTTTAGTCGTTCAGTTGTGTCCGATTCTTCGTGACCCCATGGACCAGAGCACGCCAGGCACTCCTGTCTTCCACTGCCTCCAGCAGTTTGTCAAACTCACGTTCGTAGCTTCGAGAACACTGTTCAGCCATCTCGTCCTCTGTCATCCCCTTCTCCTTGTGCCCTCAATCTTTCCCAACATAAGGGTCTTTTCCAGGGAGTCTTCTCTTCTCATGAGGTGGCCAAAGTATTGGAGCCTCAGCTTCAGGATCTGTCCTTCCAGTGAACACTCAGGGCTGATTTCCTTAAGAATGGATAGGTTTGATCTTTATGTTACCAACACCTTAATGGAGTCTTCATTCAGTAATCAAGGCTCAAACTTGATGAGTAATTTGAGGGAAATCACTATACGTTGGCCTAATCAATCTCACAAGGTGATTGTAAATAAGAAGAAACATCCCTATGTACATCATCCTGGATAAAGGATAGAAAAACCCATGGAAAAAAGTCAGTAGCAATTCATTTATTTTACAGATCTATATCCTACCATTAAAAAAAACAAAAACCTTTCCCATGAGGTGGCAATCAAACAAAGTAGCACCAGTTTAGGTTTATCCTTCCTTGAGCTTGCAGGCTGATAAGGGCCACAAATAACATTTTCATTTCAGACCTATTTGTGATATTGTTGACAAGGACAAGCTATCTTCTTTGGGGAACGTGTGAAGTGAAAAATGTTCTGCAACGTGGATTTGTAAAGTGCAGCTTACTGTGTATGTAAATCACTAGGCACAGGCAATCACCAGAACAGCTCAAGTCTATGGATATGCTTGAGCTGCAGTATTTGCACAGCTACAGCTAAAGCATGATTTCCCTAGTGCTAACAAGGCTGGTCCTGCTCACTCCTCCCTCTGCCATACAAGCCTCCATCCCTTCTGAGCAGTTGTGTTGAAAGTCCATGGTGACACTGCATAGGTTGATGTCATATAGCTCTGGGCTTATGCACTGAGCAACAGAAGCCAAGCTTTGCTAGGGTTGGGGCAACCACTTTCGGAATACATTTTTTAAAGGTTCAATGAATTGAAGAAATCAAGCTTTAGGTATTTGTAAATTAGACTATAGCTGTTAGGTATGGGAAACTTGGACCATTAGTTTCTCGTTTTTTTCTGTCTTCTGTTCCCCACATATCCACATCAGTTTGTGAATTTTTTGTAAGTCATCATGATAATTGAGCAGCATTTTAGTGCATATTTCTTCTAATATACATATTTTTGCAAAGCCATTTCACCTGTTACATGGTTTTGTAGGTATTTTTTTTTTACTAGAATATGAATTTATATGACAATTTACTCAAGTATATGTATTTTTGTACTCATTACTTGACTGCACTGAAAAATTCAGAGAAGTGTGAATTTCAAATGATGCTGTGTTTTGGCTGGTGTATTGTTCCATAAAGTGTGAATTATGTAGGTTTGCTTTTAAATGCAAGCTGAACTGAATTTCTCCTCCATTCCTATTGGCTACTTAAAGTAATCTCCATTCAGTCCAAGTAGCTTCATGAACTGATGTTTTTCTGAGGACCAATGGCTATTACTCTGATTATTCCTCATGGGACTTATCGTTGTGGAAGCAGCCTGAGTGACTACGTCCTCCTCCTAACGTTATGTTGTGTAATACTTACACTACAAGCATGAAGTGTCTGATGAAGGAATACAGTGGTACCTCAGGTTAAGTACTTAATTTGTTCTGGAGGTCCGTTTTTAACCTGAAACTGTTCTTAACCTGAAGCACCACTTTAGCTAATGGGGCCTCCTGCTGCCACCGCACCGCCAGAGCACGATTTCTGTTCTCATCCTGAAGCAAAGTTCTTAAGCTGAAGCACTATTTCTGGGTTAGCAGAGTCTGTAACCTGAAGCGTATGTAACCTGAAGCGTATGAAAGCTGAGGTACCACTGTATTCACAAAAAGAAATGGGAACATATCTTCAGTTTAAACTGTTAAATGCATTTATTTCATTGTTCTTTTTCCGAAACCCAGGGACATAAATTTTATATATTTTAGATGAGATAAACAGCTGAAACACTTACGAATGCTTGAGCTGTTGTTTCAATGGATTTCCCTAGGTTGTGTTTTTTTCCTCCTATAATAAAATAATAATGGAGACGTTGCTTACTCAATACTATTCATTTGGGAAGTCAAATGCCTACAGCAGCCTTACTTCAAAATTTCTTTGGAAAAAAAGAGTGCGCAGCACAGCATTTTATCATCTCCACCAGGACTAACATCGTTTGGAAAATATTTAAAGGACTGTTATTTCAGAAAATTGCTTGCTGTTGTTTTGTAAATGACAAGTCTTATCCACCTAAGTTTTCATGTGTTCCAGCATCTCTCATTTTAGAATGTAATCAGATGAGACTAAACATAATTGAGCTGGCATATAAAAGTGAAGAGCATTTGCCCCTCCCAAATGCCAAATGCATTTACGTTCCAAAGACTCAGTGTAGGCGATGCCCAAAACCCAGAATTAGAATGAAACCAATTAACCTTCTTAATATCTTTTCCGAAGTTTTTCCTGGGAACCACTGGAATGATCTCTGTTATTACTTTGCATTCAGAAGGTCCCAGGAACAATCGCTGTCATTTCCAGGTATGGCTGGGAAATATACCCTGACTGAAATTCTGGACAGCCCCTGAAAATCAGTGTAGACAACATTAAGTTAGATGGAGCAGCAGCCTGAGTCAGTATAAGGCAGCTTCTTATGTATCTCTCTCTGTTTATGCCTGAAATATAATTCTTAATAGTTGCAACAGAATCATAGAAAGACTTCCACACCCTTGTAAATATAATTGTTCATAAAGCAAGTTATCAGAAAGATATTCTGAAACCTGTAGGCTCACAAAGAATAGCCATAGCCTTAGAGTACAGCTAGAATGTTTTCAAATGATGGTTTTTGTGAATGATGTCACCCATGGTTTTGCTGATTGTTACTCATTTGGGGACACATTCCACATGGGGACTGTGCCTAAAATCTCAGTTCTGTTTGCTGTAAGTCCGAATGGCCAAAAAAATCTGCATGGGTGGTACAGGAAAAGTGGTGCTAAGCCAGCCAACACCACATCATATCTCTGCACCCTCCTAGTATTTGAAGAGATACTAGTTGCTATGTCTTCCATAAGGCACCTTTGCACTTCTCTTTAGCACAAGCACTCCTAGGGAAGCTGTTATTTGGATATAGCATAAAAGGTGAGCCCAGCAAGTGACATGTTTGGGTTTTATTTTAAGTGACGTACTGTATGCACCTAACCGTATGTGTAGTCTCTTTCGTGATACCATGATGAGTTCATCATTGACCCATTAACCTGAACTCTGTAGTTTCCCACAGGACATAATGCCACAAAGTGTTAACATGTTTTTAATGGAAAAATAGGCATTTGTAAACTGGTTTACTGTTTTACAATGGGGCACAGTGGCTGCATTTCTGCACCAAGCTTTGCAGCTTTGTTTCTGGTGGTGGGTTTCTTGTGTTTGTTTTTGTGAGGATGCTACCTTGGCTGCAGTAAAGGTTCTGCTTTTGACTGAGCACTCCATCAGCTGATCCCAGGGACCAATCATTTTCTACCAGGCCCTATAAAGCTTGTCCCTAAGCAACTTGAAGTCTAAGCAACTTGAAGAGGCATCTGCCTGGCTAAACTCCTGCCACCTTTGGAACATGATATGACACCTGGCCCCTCTGGTTGTCAGCTGCTGCTTTTAGAACTTGATTTCTTTCCAATCTTGAGCTGCAATACCTGCCAGTCTTTACTGCTTCTTACAGAACTGAGTCATTGCCAGTGCTGGACTGTGCTACTCACCTCTGGTCCTATAGGGCTAGCATGATTCCTCTACTTGAAAACCTGACAGCTTGGAACCTCACTGCCCGCCCGCATTAGAACATGAGAGACCCATAGCTAACTTCAAGGCAGATCAAATCTAAAATGTTGTGTTGTTTTGCCAGGGAGGCAAATAAAGAGTGAAGGATTTCAGCTACCTTTGCTGTGTCTCTAACAAAAAATCCTCATTGGTTAGCATTGCTGCCATTTGCAGCAGGAAGGATCCAGTCACAAAGAGTTTGCTTGTGGTCCATGGGGTGCAATTCTAGCAATTGAGAAGAAAGGACACAGCATCCCATTAGAAAGCCTGGTATGCCAGCAATGTTTTTGTTGGGAGACCAAAGCATTGCCTTTCTATATTTAGCTTTTTTTTTTTTGTTCTAGAATTTATTTCAAGAATGATAATCAAGAGCATACTGAACTGTTATCTATAGGGCTTATTCAATGTATTCATTGATAGCATATACAGATCACAGGCACTGAAACTTAGCCGTTGACTGAGAGTCTTCCCAGTTGTACCTTTTCATTCCAATGTGTCTGCAAAATTAGTGAATTGTCATCCAGCAGTGCCTAAAGCTTCTGAAACTGAGGGACCAACAGAAGATATGCAGAACTGAATTCTCCTTCCTAAGAATACTTCCATCACTAAAATTGGACACATTATATGTCCCTATGTTTAGAAAAGGATGACATTATAGATAATTTTGTAATGGACTGGAGATGTTTGTTGGTAGGGTGGTTTTTGTGATTGCCTTTTTGTATCTTTATTTTAGATCTTGTTATTTATGTAGAAATTGTTCAGTTTGGTTGTGCATTTTTTTATGTGTTATCTATTATTTATGGCTACTTTTGTTATGTTGTAGCCATGTATTTCTTTCATTTTGTAAGCAGCCTTGAGCATGAATTGAACTGTGGAAATGCAGCATGCAGGTAAAATTACGTATGTATGTATGTATGTATGTATGTATTGGTTTGTTCTTCTATTTCCTCAAAAATTCACTTTTGAACATTGCACTAATAATAAAAAAGTGGAATTGCGCTAACAAGCAAGTAGGGTGGGAGTGTTTTCTCCTAAAATAAGAAATAAATGCCAGCTATTCTGCTTGAATATGTAAACTATCCATTGTTTTCACTGGAGCCTCAGATTGATCACAGGAGTCCTGGACATATAAAGATGAAGTGCAGGTGGCTTGTGAGGAAGATTCTCACTCTTGGCAGTCAGTCTCTAAAAAATATCTACTACATGCCAAACTCAACATGCCAACTGGTTGGTTTGTGGGGTATGCAAATAGCAGATAGCCATGGCATGTGAATTAGTCATGATCAGTCTAGAGTGTCCACGTGACAGAATTTAGAATAGCTTCCTCATGTGCTGGAGGGCATTTGTGTCACCCTCAAGAGGACAAGAGTGAGAATTGGATTTATTTATTTCAAATCATTATAGTTGAAGGCCCCAGAACTTCAGAACAAATACTTTAATTCACTCTTACTGATACAAATCAAATAACTGGAGGAATTGGATTATTATTATTTATTATTAAATTATTATTGTTTTAGGTACTGCTGCTTAATTTGTTTATCCACCCCATCCCTGTCTCTGGGTCAGTCAGGGGGGAAAAAAGACCCACTTTGACAATAATATAGATTTAACTTTAAGTGGGTCTCTTCCACTTTCTCTTTTGCCTTAACAATATTTGTATGAGATGTGTTCTAGTCTCCAGCCTGAAAGATGGAGTCAATTGTGAAATATTCCAGTGTTTTGTTAGTACTGTGGCACATTAACTTGTGCTACTGAAATTTATTTCTAATTGGGGAAAAAATATTTTCCCCATCTTATTTATTAGTGCAATCCCACTTTTATTTCATTAGTGCAATGAACTTTTGAGAGAAAAGAGGATGAGAGAAGAATCCCTTACAAAATTATCTGTCATTTGATCTTTTTTCTAAACATTGTCAAAGATGTATAATGGGTCCAATTTTAGTAATGGAAATGTTCTCAGGAAGCAGGATTCAGTTATGTGTATCTTGACATCTGTGATGATTCTTCATCTCCTTTCCTTTTTTCAGTGAGGCCTAATTAAGGTTTATTTCCTTTGTGGCATCGTAAAGTGTGCTTTCTGCTTAACCTGAGAAGCACAAAGGCTGCTCTATGCTTGCTGGTGCTAGAATGATCTGCCACAGTAAAATTGGAAGTGTTTCATTGAATCACAAACAGCAACATCTTTCCAGAAGTGAGAGAAAAAGAGAGAGAGAGAACTTGACATCTGAAGTGAGAGGAATGCATGTGTCTATGTAGGAAATGCAGACTGCATTTTGAATTTATTTATTATAAACATTTCATTTCCCTTCTTGGAATTCACAGGAAAGCTACATTACTGTGTACATTCTTGGGTATAGTCAAGTAAGCAGAAAAGTTAACATTAGCTGTCTTGAGGTGAAGACTTTAGCATGTGGGTTTTGCACCCTTAAATTTTAGCAACAATTCCTAAAGCAGGCAGAAACATCATTAAGTGGTTCACCAAGACTCTCAGCAATTTTCAAGAGGTCTGTTAGAGAAATAAAGTTTGGGAATCACAGGTCTAGGAAGTTCCTAGCAGGCTGAGAAAGGCACTTTCTCCCTGTCATTTTTACAAACGTAATATAAATAGCTACTATATGGAGCTGCCTGAAGACATTTTGATGTCCGAAGCAGACCACCAAATCCTCCCCCCCCCCCCAGTATGATGGACAACACATCATCCCAAACTCAATTCTTGCCTCCATTCCTCCACCTAATTCCTGCTACCTGAACATAACCTGAACCTTGCAGTATGGATTGGTTGACTCTACTGCCCTCCACAAACCTGTCAGTTGGAGCTGGCATCAAGATGGCTTGCATTGCTCTTCTCAGTGTACCGAGTTCTTCAGGGAGATTTAATCTGACCCAGCTACCGTAGCAGTTGTGACAGGCATGACTGCACTAAAAATAATGTTTACAACAAAGTGATATCAACAGAGGAAAGGCATCTCCCTTTGTCTCAGCACACAGCATAACTGCTAGTAATGGATCGCTGTATAGGGGCTTAGGAACCAAGAACATACTCAGAAGGTGATGGACTTTCCTTCACTGGAGATTTTAAAGCAGAGGTTAGATGGCCATTTGTCATGGATGCTTCTACTCTTCCTGGATCATATGATTAAGATGGTATCTGTATTTCTCTTTTATATGATGATATAGCCATGCCTGCTCAGGACATGTTGAGGTAGGTGATTAGCTGTGGGAGGAGCTTATCAGAGCTTCAGGCCTAGCGGCGCGCGCAGTTTGATCCATATTTTAGATTTAGGGGAGCTAGTCTCAAACATTTGTTGGGGGAGACCTAGGTTTTTTGGGAGGGATTTATTTGTCCTGTCTCCACACTTTTTATGATAGAGGACCACTGTAGTCACCCCCAACGACACGTTCCCAAGATGGAGGGTGAGGGAACAGCTGCAGTCGCCTGTGGTTCCTGCGCAATGTTTGCCATCTTGCCAAAGGTTGCAGGCAGCTTTACCTGCAGCAATTGCATGTTGATTGCCCTCTTAAAAGACAAAGTCCAGCAACTGGAGGAACGTGTAGCTACGCTCCAAAGAATTAGAGAGCTGGAACTCTTCTTGGAAGCAACAGAGCACACCGTCTCCACCAAGGAAGAGACAGGGGACTCCCCTGAGAAGGTGGCTAGTTCACCAACACAGGAGCCAGATATATGGAGAAACGTGACTCAAAGAAGTAGGAGGCCCAGGGTTCGCTCTGATTGTTTAGAAATACGCAATCGCTTTGAGGTCCTTTCCCCTAGCATGGAAGACGAAGAGCAGACTCCATTTGAGGATCTCTCCCTCATTACAGTCGATCAGGTATATGAAGATGAGGAGCAAAGGCAGTCCTCTCGGAATGTCCAGGCGACCTTGGAACCGACAGCTCACAGAAGAACCCCGACCAGACCTAAGAGGAGGCGTGTAGTTGTGATAGGGGATTCCCTACTGAGGGGAACAGAAGCAGTGATCTGTGGGCCTGACAAGATGTCTCGGGAAGTGTGCTGTCTCCCCGGGGCTAAGATCCAAGATGTAACTGAACGACTGCAAGGAATCATAAAACCCACTGACAAATACCCCTTCCTCTTGGTTCATGTGGGAACCAATGACACTGCAAGCAATAGCCTCCAGAAGATCAAATGAGATTACGAGGCTCTGGGCAGGAAATTGAAGCAATTAAATGCACAAATTGTCATCTCATCTGTCCTCCCAGTTGAACGACGTGGCCCAGGGAGAGAGGGAAAAATAGTGGAAGTGAACAACTGGCTTCGCAAATGGTGCAAACAGGAACGGTTTGGATTCTTAGATCACGGAATGCAGTTTCTTGAAGATGGACTTCTGGCAAGCGATGGGCTGCACCTCACAATGGTTGGGAGGAATGTTTTTGCAAAAAATCTCAGAAACCTCATCAGGAGGGCTTTAAACTGACTAATGTGGGGGAGGGAGACAGTGCTCCTGAAGGTAGGAGTCTATCAATTGATGAAGATGATCATCCAAATGTCATAGACCGAATGGAGCAAAGAGCATGCAGACCTAGTGGTGGGAGTAGAAAATCCTTAAATAAGAGACACGGGGGAATGATTAATGGACTTCAATGTCTGTACACTAATGCGCAAAGCATGGGAAATAAACAAGATGAGCTTGAGCTCCTGGTACAGCAAACTAAATATGACATAATAGGAATCACTGAAACCTGGTGGGATAAATCCCACGATTGGAATGTAATAATGGAGGGATACAATCTATTTCAAAGAAACAGACCAGACAAGAAAGGAGGAGGAGTGGCGTTATATGTCAGGGATGTGTATACCTGTGAAGAGATCCAAGATTTAGAACCTCAAAGCCAAAGTGAGAGCATTTGGGTCAAAATTAAGGGAGAGAAGAATAACAGTGACCTCATTGTGGGAGTTTACTATAGATCCCCAAGCCAAACGGAGGACATAGATGATGCCTTCCTGGAACAGATGGCCAAGCATGCAAAAGGAAGGGAGATAGTAGTAATGGGGGACTTCAATTACCCGGATATTTGTTGGATGTCAAACTCAGCCAAGAGCATAAGGTCAAACAGATTCCTCACTGCCCTTGCAGACAACTTCATTGTCCAGAAAGTGGGAGAAGCAACAAGAGGAACAGCCATTTTAGATCTGGTCCTAACCAATGTTGATGACCTGGTTAGTGGGGTAGAAGTGGAAGGATCATTAGGCGCGAGTGATCATGCTCTTCTGAAGTTTACTATACAGCGGAAAGGAGCAGCCAAGCATACTAGGACTCAGTTTCTCGACTTTAAGAAAGCCGACTTCATAAAGCTTAGGGAAGTGCTGGGTGAGATCCCATGGACAGTAATACTAAAAGGAAAGGGAGTTCAAGATGGCTGGGAGTTTGTTAAGAGGGAGATAGTAAAAGCACAACTTCAGGCAATACCAATGAGACGGAAACATGGAAGGTGCCTAAAGAAGCCAGGGTGGCTATCTAAAGAACTTTTAACTGAGTTAAGATTAAAAAAGGATGTGTACAAAAAATGGAAAAGGGGGGAAACCACCAAAGAGGAATTCAAACAAATAGCCAGCACGTGTAGACACAAAGTCAGAAAAGCTAAAGCACAAAATGAACTCAGGCTTGCTAGAGAGGTTAAAAGCAACAAAAAAGGCTTTTATGGGTATGTTCGTAGCAAAAGGAAGAACAAAGAAACCGTGGGGTCACTCAGAGGAGAAGATGGTGAAATGCAAACAGGGGACACAGAAAGGGCTGAACTCCTCAATGCCTTCTTTGCCTCAGTCTTCTCCGATAAAGAAAACAATGCCCGACCTGAAGAATTTGGAGCAAATGATTCAGCAGAGGAAACACAGCCCAGAATAACTAAGGAGATAGTACAAGAATACTTGGCTAGTCTAGATGTATTCAAGTCTCCAGGGCCAGATGAACTGCATCCAAGAGTATTAAAAGAACTGGCAGATGTGATTTCAGAACCACTGGCAGTCATCTTTGAGAATTCCTGGAGAACAGGCGAAGTCCCGGCAGACTGGAGGAGGGCAAATGTTGTCCCTATTTTCAAAAAGGGGAAAAGAGAGGACCCAAATAATTACCGCCCAGTCAGTCTGACATCAATACCAGGGAAGATTCTGGAGCAGATCATTAAGCAAACAGTCTGTGAGCACCTAGAAAGGAATGCTGTGATCACCAATAGTCAGCATGGATTTCTGAAAAATAAGTCATGTCAGACTAACCTGATCTCGTTTTTTGACAGAATTACAAGCCTGGTAGATGAAGGGAACGCAGTGGATGTAGTCTACCTTGATTTCAGCAAAGCATTTGACAAGGTGCCCCATGATATTCTTGTAAAGAAGCTGGTAAAATGCGGTCTTGACTATGCTACCACTCAGTGGATTTGTAACTGGCTGACTGACCGAACCCAAAGGGTGCTCATCAATGGTTCCTCTTCATCCTGGAGAAGAGTGACTAGTGGGGTGCCACAGGGTTCTGTCTTGGGCCCGGTCTTATTCAACATCTTTATCAACGACTTGGATGATGGACTCAAGGGCATCCTGATCAAATTTGCAGATGACACCAAACTGGGAGGGGTGGCTAACACCCCAGAGGACAGGATCACACTTCAAAACGAGCTTGACAGATTAGAGAACTGGGCCAAAACAAACAAGATGAATTTTAACAGGGAGAAGTGTAAAGTATTGCACTTGGGCAAAAAAAATGAGAGGCACAAATACAAGATGGGTGACACCTGGCTTGAGAGCAGTACATGTGAAAAGGATCTAGGAGTCTTGGTTGACCACAAACTTGACATGAGCCAACAGTGTGACGCGGCAGCTAAAAAAGCCAATGCAATTCTGGGCCTCATCAATAGGAGTATAGCATCTAGATCAAGGGAAGTAATAGTGCCACTGTATTCTGCTCTGGTCAGACCTCACCTGGAGTACTGTGTCCAGTTCTGGGCACCACAGTTCAAGAAGGACACTGACAAACTGGAACGTGTCCAGAGGAGGGCAACCAAAATGGTCAAAGGCCTGGAAATGATGCCTTATGAGGAACGGCTAAGGGAGCTGGGCATGTTTAGCCTGGAGAAGAGGAGGTTAAGGGGTGATATGATAGCCATGTTCAAATATATAAAAGGATGTCACATAGAGGAGGGAGAAAGGCTGTTTTCTGCTGCTCCAGAGAAGCGGACACGGAGCAATGGATCCAAACTACAAGAAAGAAGATTCCACCTAAACATTAGGAAGAACTTCCTGACAGTAAGAGCTGTTTGACAGTGGAATTTGCTGCCAAGGAGTGTGGTGGAGTCTCCTTCTTTGGAGGTCTTTAAGCAGAGGCTTGACAACCATATGTCAGGAGTGCTCTGATGGTGTTTCCTGCTTGGCAGGGGGTTGGACTCGATGGCCCTTGTGGTCTCTTCCAACTCTATGATTCTATGATTCTATTCTATGTGTGCCTACAAATGCCTGCAGGCTACTTCTCCATATTCATGGAATAAGCCCTTCTGGAACTTTTATGACTGAGGGGTAAAAAGCTCATGGAAGGTCTTTCCACTGTGATTCTGTTTTGCCAGAAGATAGGCTGCTGCCTGTTTGGTAAAGTTGGCTCAGAAAATAGCACTTTTGCTGAAATGCACAGGAGCACAAAGTGAGCAGCTTTGGGCCAAAATCTGGAAAGTGTAGTGCCCCATAAAGTATTCAGGGAGTGAAAAAGACAGGACTGGAGCTTTCCAAGAAATTGTGCTTCATTGAGAAAGTAAACAAAATGGTTATTTAATAGTTAATAATGAAGGATTGTCTCAGAGAATGGAGAGGGCCATTGAAAATTGCTGTAGTGGAACCATATCCAGGCACTTAGCTTTATCACAGTGGGGGAGGGGGGAGGAGGGCATATACATTAAATCCATACAATTCCTGAAACCTGAGGTAAAGCAAGATGCCTTGGAGGGATATGTGTCTTGTCAAAAGTGAAGAAGGGCAATTGATATGGTTTGTGCCTTTCAACCTGGAAAAATGTTATTCTGCCACATGGTTGCCTATTTATTCTATCTTGTTGCAAATTTAAAGAGGAATAGCACATTGATCTCAGTTTAAAACCACAGGTCAGGTTTTAGTATGCATTTGTTTCAGCCTGCTGCAGTTCATTAAAAAAAAAGCATAGAACTAATGCCCTTCTGAAACATTGCTTTGCAATTAGCTTAATTACAACAGCTGTGTCAAATGTATGTATGTCTATGAAATTGATTCATAAACCTGTAGCTTGCTTGGGACACTTTTATGCAACAGTGAAAAGGCAGCTTTCACTTTGGTGATAGAAAGTCATGGGTATTCATGGCATCCCTGTTAAAAGTGTATAATTTATGGAAGCAAAAGTAATACTTGTGAGATTTAGTTTCTTACTTTAGTACACAAAGCCTCAATTATTTATTTCCATTATCCACCATTTTAAACTCTCTCTCACCATATATATATATCCCCACATAGATAAATATACACACTGAGATTAGGAAATTAAAGAGCTACCAAAGTGCTGCTTGGACACTTTTTCCTGATTGCAATTCGGGAGCTCACAGCAGGAGGAGGAAGAAATGGAATGCACCTTCATGCTGATAAATCATCAGTGATTCGAAGCTTGATGATTCATTTTTTAATCAGCTGAAACCGGGGCTTTAAAAATGCAGCCAATATATGCAAGTATGAGGCACATCAAAGAGCAGCATTAGCAAGGGCTGTTATTTTTCTGGTTCATTCTCAGCTTGCTGAATTCCATTTAATGTAGTGGGGTTCCCCCTCCCCTTTTCAGCATATGCCATGAAGGCTTCCCCCCCCCCTCTTTTCTTTACAATAACCCTGCTGACAGTGAGTTATCTAAACTGGGAGTACTTACGTAATATCTGCAGAAATGGGAATCCATGCAGAGGCAGCCCAGTGCAGAGGTGTCCGAATTGCTTCTCTCTCTTGGCTGCAGGCACAATGTAGAGAATCTGCAAGGAGGCAGAAGCTTGAGGTAGCAATATTTTTACAAAGCTAAGCAGAATGCCAGATTCCTAATATTATACCATGCCTGGTCTATGCAGGTGCCATTGCTTGGCAATTTGCAGAATTGAAGCTTTTTAATGCTCATTCCTATCAACCCTTGAAGAGGGCTATGAAGCTTGAATACACACAGTCTCACCACCATACTAGGGCCCAGCCTTAGATCATGAAATATACTTGGAATCGAGAGTGGATTTCATGCTCTTTATTCAGCTCATAGTGGTGAGGAGGAATGAAAGTGCCCTCAGAATGTCTGCTTTATATACATTATTTACACAATGGGCCCCACGTGATTGGCTAATTCCGGGATTCTCCTGTAGGCCAATCAGGTTGCAGATTCCCTTCCACCTGGAGCTGGATTGGGTGGCTCCTGTGGACCAATCAGACTGCTGCATTCTGAATCCTATTGTTCTAGGACCAATCAGACTGTTGCATTCTGAATCCTATTGTTCTAGGACCAATCAGATTGCTGCATTTTGGATCCTATTCAACTCAGTACATAACAGATCAGTAGGTTGCTGGTTCAAGATCAGGAATGTCTATTCCCTCAGGCTTTGTTGCGGTCGGTTTTTAGTGTCAGGGTTTGGGGAGGGCGAGTTGGGGGCATGCTCCATCTGGCTCTCCCTGATTGCCCAAGGAGGGGGACACTGCCCCACAATCCCCCCAGCTCCCACTGGGACCCTCCCCAGCTTCCTACTTCTCAGACAAGGCATGGAGCATCGAGAGTTCCATAAGAGGCTTTAGGATTGGGTTCAGCAGCCTCTGACCATTGGCCATACTGGCTGGGGCTCATGGAAGGCCAACAACATCTGAAGGGCCAGTTATGCTGGTTTAGGGGTAGCGTCACACATTTCTCTGAAACGTCTGTGTGGGAAACAGTGTCTGAAACATACACACTCTCAGGTGTGAAAATAATCTTTTGATTTTGCTGAAATCACACATCTTTGCCAACTTTTGGGAAGTAATCTTGGAGCATTCCTGAGGAGCATCTTGATTATTTACTTATTCAATTTATATCTCACCCTTCCTCCCAAAGGAGTCCGGCAGGTAATAAAAGCCGCACAACAAATGGTGCCACGTGATGCAACAGTTGTGCGCAGGAAACAATCCAATGTTATTTCCTAAGCAATGAAAAATGTATTGGTGTAGTTCTTTTTAAAAAACATTTTCTCCCCTTGTCAGTCAAGACACTTTAATTAGAACAGGAATGAAAGGACCATAATTCAGCCTTTCTGAAATGATGGGAGCTTGAAATCAGGAGAATAATAGGGTTGAAACTGCAGGCATGAAGAAGCTTTATGGGGAAACAGCCAAAGTTTCCTGTTGAATAACAGACTGCTTTCATGGTTGGTAACTGTTATGTGCTTGAGAAACTATAGATACAGTAGGATATTGTAACACCTTGTCATCGTTCATGGTTTGATGAAAGGGCAGTTATCCACAGGTCACTTAAGGTGTTGTCCTTGTGTTTCCTTTCCATGCTTTTAACTGCTGTTGCACCAGCTGAAGTGGTTTGTGGATTGCCCTTTTTGAAACCAAAAGCAGCTTGAGACAGTCGCCAGCCAGGTTTCATCAATAATGAATAGCTTTCTAATAGGCTGCACTAATATAGAGATGCTTCTGAGACCCAGAATGGCCTTATTCCTTCAGCATCCTTAAAATGAAAGTAATATATTTTCCAAGTGCTCCAGTGATTAGACTTGGCAATGGCAGCTTTGCCATTAATTAGACAAAGTGAACCACCTAATTCCAAGAGCCCATGATGCAATCACAGCACATTCATTCCGGGTAAATTCTCATGATGTACAATTACAGCTGCTTAAGGACAGTACTGTAAAATCTGACAGGATGACAGCCTCTTCCAGAAATGATATGAGAAATAATTTGAATCTCTATCGGGAATATGCTCACAAACCTTTCACTGCTAAGATTGATAAATAGCTTAATCATAAATCTGCCAGTGACCCAAATGAAATTTGATGCAGTGCTGTGACGCATTCATGAATACATACAATAGGACTTAAACCGGCAGATGACTCTCTCTTTCCACTCCCCTCTCTCCCACTATATATTTATTTGCAATGTTTTGGGGTTTTTATGATTCTATAGCTGTGCAGCAAAGAGTAAAAAATAATAATTTGGACGCTCTATAAATACAATTTAAAATAAACAAATAACCAAAATAAAATACAAGAAGAGAAAATAAGCTACCATTCAGAATGCCTTTGTTGGGCTGCAATCCTAAATGCATCGGCAGCAATCCAAAGGCCCAATGATACGCACACGGACTGCCTTTGCATGAGAACTGCCCCATTCATTTCAGTGGACGTGTCACATCTGTACACACTGTCTCCACTGAACTAAAGGAGACATTTGTAGGAATGAAAGATTTCAGTTCCTATCTGTGTGTTCCCTGCCCCAGAAATAGCTGTATGAGGATCAATTATTTGGAAATACATTGCATTCAAATTAATGGCACTTGCATGTAAATCTGTGAGAGAGGAATGCTTGTTAATGAATACCAATCCAGTAATGAACTATTTTATTATTATCAACTTTCACATTAGTCCACAGTTATGTGTTTCTGTCAGTGTGGTGCTCTGGGTGTGATTCTGTGGGACATGACTCTCAGAATCTAATCCTCGATGCTTGAATTCCCTTTGTAGCCTTGAGTCATTACTATTACTCAACTGTAATTCCTCAATCCATAAAATGAGACTAAGTGATTTATCTCACAGGAGGACTAAGAATATAAAGACTGAATTTCTCTTTGCACACTAAAATTGCCATTAAAATGAGGAACTTTGGTCACAGTCCTAATGAGAGAGTGGATCTATTTTGCAGTGCTGTAACTGGTACCAAAATCCTATATACCGGGTATATCTAAAGATGAAGCTAGCCTATTTTGAAAATCAAAAAACAAACACCCCCAACTCAGTGATATTATTTTGCAAATGAATTGAAAGAACCACTTTAAGCCCTAAAAGTAAATGGATTTTCAAGGGAAATAGCTGGAATTCATTTGACAAGGCTGAGTCAAAAAATTCTCTTTCCCCTGTGACAGTTAATTACAAGATTATCACTCCCAACAGCACAGTAGAGCACAAGCAATTTTCATGGAAACGCAAAATTAGATTAAAGGATAAGGAATGCTATAAATATAGTCCATAATATGTTATCTATTGCCATGTAGTATCTGCACAATCCCGAGCAGGTGCCTTCTCTGGTTTGTCCCCAACTGCCGATGACTTGTGACAGTTTTACTGCTACTTTTACCATTTAACATCTGAATAGCTCCAGCAGTGTACAAGGCAGGGTACATCTGATAGAAGTGACACAGCCCCTGTCAAGCAGGCTTTTAGCCTAATATTAGACAAGACAGAAGCAGGAAAATCTTAGCAATTTACAGTGAGTACCTGGGGTAGCACAAGGGAGGAGTAAGTAAAGAAGTCGAAAGTGGAAGTTGAATCAGGAAGGAGGAGTGGTCTGTGAACAGAGACAATGAATAAGCCAAAATATGGTGGGCTCCAGGCCTCTTGCCCCTCTCTTCTTGGTTTGGCCACCTTGCAGTCAAGGAGTTATCATTTCCCCACTTGAATGGGGGGGGATGTGAAATTGACTGATGCTCAGCCAAGATAATACAAGGCATTTGGCGAACAAAGATACCCACATGACTATTTAATTCTTCTTATAATGCAAGTCAGGGAGGGGGATAGCTTAAGAACTAGAAGCCTGGAACTGATGCAGAGAAAGTCAATGAGGGTATAGTGACACCTATAACTTGAGGTGGGATGCAAGTTCCTGTCAGTGATAAAGCAGCTGTTGGCTTTTATATTTTATGTTAATTGCACTTTTGGATCTTTGTACCTTGATCTTTTGTGCTGGGCAAATATAGCTTAATTAGTCTGCAAATCAGCACCTTAAGAGTGTAACATACTGCTGGTGGGGCTTATATCATGCCTTCTATAAGCAGCACGCATCTCACGTACCATTAACCCTAGGAGTTCTGTATAACTCAAAAGCTAGTTCACTGCTTTGTGGTTTTGAGTTGTCTCTTCCTGTTTGGATTTAGGTAGGGACATTGATTTTTATGGTGCCTCATTTTTGTTATCAATGTCATATTTCATATGACATTTCATATTTGTATCTTGCTCCTCCTGAGTACTGAGGTGCCGCATGTACCTTATTAGTCCACCATCCAAAGTAAAACACAGAAATGTGCAGAATGCATTTAAATTAAATTAATTAAAGGATCATTGATGTTTAATCTATTGCAATTTGCTCCTCATTAAGAGGAGTAAAATTAAGCCCTCACTGATCACTTTACTGATGGACCTCCTGTTCTTAATGACCTTAGGGACCAGTCCTCCTGTATCCTGGAGGTGGAATTCAAAGAGCTATTTCACTGCCCTTGGAAACATTTGCAGAACAGAACAAAAGACATTCTGACATTCTTCCATTGGAAAGTCAATTGCCAATATGATGATACTGGATGTGCGGAGCAGGGTGGTTAGAACTCAGTTCCCAGTGGAAATAATGCAAGCTCTCTTGGGTCTTAATTTCCTGGGCAAATTCTACTATCTACTATTTTTCTACCTTGCTTTCTTAGAAGTATTTGAGACTCCATGGCACAGACAATTCTGGGCTTGTTTCTGCATATTGTGCTCAATATTAATAGCACACAATATACAGTTTTAAATAATGTTCTAAATGCAATTAATCAGCACTCTAATGGTCGAACTATACCATTCTACCAGCAAGAGATTTAGGGCAGTGCGAGTGGTTTTCCCACACAGAGTGCTGAGCCAAGGAGGGCACAAAATACTACTACTACAACAACAACAACTACTAATAAACCTCTATTTATACAGGTACCTATTGAGAAGATCCAATAAAAAGCAGCTGTACCAAAAGGAATGTGAAAATAATAAATTTTAATAATAAATTTTGCCCTCACTCAGGGCACCATATTACCAAAGTCTGCCCTGTTGTCCCCTTTTAGTTCCTCTCCTTTGTCATTTGTCTTATTTGTACCTTCTGTAAGCTAGTGATAGCTGTCTTTCTATCTCTGTGCCTCTGCTTCCGTTATTTTAATTTCATATTGTGTATATACAAGTGCTCTGTATGTAACACTGTATGTCGTTCCTTAGATTTATTTCATTCTGTTCTACTGTATATATTGATTCCCCCCTCCCCTTTTGCCCTTGCACAGGTTATTTACCCTACAGAGTTCTGGGCTAAGCAACTCGCTTCTTTGTGATCTAGTGCTTCATTTTCTTTTCCAGAGATCAACACCTTTTCACTGTGCGGTGCTTCTTCATAAGGAAACATGCGAAAACAAACAAAACTTGACAGCAAGCACTTGCCTGAGAACTTAACTGTGACTTGTAGACGAGCAGTAAATTCTTGTCTCTCCATCAATGTGTGTTGCACTGGCTCATAAAAGTTGAGCACATCCATTGGTGAATTCTTACAATAGGGCTTAAGGATGCAGTTTTTTTCTGTTCTGTGCCATTAGGTATCAATCAGGAAAAAACATAGTTCAGGCCATTTAATCAGCAGCATGAAAATGCCCAAGGCAATTTATATTTGTTGTTTTACTCACTTAGGATAAAGTCGCTCCAAGCCTGAGAGATATCCTAAATTTGATTTTATTTTAAAGCTATGTTGCCCTCCTATTGGCTTAAAAATGCTTTGCTATTTATATCTGTACACTATGCTCTCAGCCTCTCACATCGTGTCCTTAACAGGATTTCACTCACAATTAGGGTACACTCATTATATACGCCACTTATATAGAGAGATGCCTGGATGGGTAATTTTCAGTAGTATTATATTTAGTAACCCCAGGTTGCTTTGGGGTGACATGGTATCTATCAGCATTTGAAGGAAGGGCTGTAGCTTAGTGGTAAAGCATCTTGAGAGTAACCCCTATTGGCACAACTATCTGGTTGGAGGCCACAACTGATCAGCTCCCTACATGGACACAGCAGTGTTGACAGCAGAATGGGTTCATACTTTTAGCCCTGCCCTTTATGTTTATTCTTCTTTCTGCAATCTCCATGTGCCATTGTGTCTTTCTGCAACAAACATGTGTCGAGTGTGGTCATCTGCAGAAAAATACTGACACACATATGTTGCAGGAAAGTGGGCTAAATGCATGATATGCTCTGCTAGGAACACAGTTTTGCTCTGCATGAGAATGATGCATGAATAGGGCTCCCATGATTGTCTGTTTTTAAGTGGCCATTGCATGATTATGGGTTATCCAAATCTACAACTATACTCTCTTATCAAAGAACAAAATTCCTTTCCTCCAATTAACCATTTCCAGGTCATTTCAGGGCTTTGTGCCTCATGGAATATATAAATTATCTTTCAAGGTGCAGTCCTTTACTTTCTGATGAGAGAACACTGTAATATACAGTAATTCCATTTTTATTTATACATTTTACAGTGCTTTCCTTTGCTTTTGTCTTTGCTACTTCCACCCTTAATATATTTTAGTTCTCTGGATCTTTGAACTAATCACACATTTACTCATGAAGAATAATAAAGTGAGTTTAATCTGTTAATTGGTTTTGTATTTTGGGAAATGCTTAGTGTAATTGTCACAAGGTCTGATGAATGCATGCCATGGAGCATTAAAAAGCACCCCTTCAATGGTGAAGAAGTGTCCCCCCCCCCCTTGAGAAATCAATATATAGTTTCTGGATAAGAGTGATATTAATTGTTGTGCTTGGTAAGAAAAAGGAATATATTTTACTGTCTAGCACTGCTATGAAGTTGGCATTCTATATTATGTTGTAAAAATGCATTGGGAGGTAATGTTTTAAAAAATCAATGCGAAGCTGCAAGTTAGGGGGCATGAAAGCTTAGAAACTCTTTTCTTTAGTATCCTGTAGAATAGTAAGATCACTCCTGTGTTTGATAACCTCCGGATGGTGTTTGCATTTACAATCAAGATGTTGCTGTGGAAACCCCTATAATTTCTATACTGATGAGAATGTGAGTCTGGATAATTAATATTATTAGGGGCCGCTCGAATCTCTAAGCAGTGAGAGACTCCAGAGGTTCCTTACCCAAGTTTGGTTTCCTTGCAATGAAGTTCAGCAGAGTCTGTGGTATCTTTAGGATATATGGTTTTAGTTACACATGTATACAACCCAAACAGGGGATGGAGGGGCTCAAAGCATTAATACTCCAATAGATCTCACTTCCCCATTTGGTTTCCAGGGGAGCCCCAAAGTCCAGCATAGGTTCAGCACAGAGCGGGACATGTCTCTCTGTCTGCAGTTTCCAACATTCAACCTCCAGCTTCCAGCTCGCACACATGCTGGCTATTGTTCTCAAACATAGCAGCTAGGTGAGGGAAAGGCTCACCTATTTGTTCTATGGCCCATAGCAGCTTCTTAGGATGTGCTATGGTGCTTAACTAGCCAGCCAAAGCTATTAACTTGACAAATTGCCTGGTTTGGCAAACTTCATCCTTTGCATTCTACCCTTGCGGATACAGGATCTCAAGAATTGGAAGGGACCCAGGGTATTGTCTATCTTACCCCCCAACTCATAATTAAGGAAAAAAATTAAATTTTGATGCTTAATACAGACCAACATTGCTTTCCTGAAAGATGCAATATGCTGTCATTGAGAAGGAGACCTCTAGGGGGCAGCACAAGTTGATGCATTGGAAGGAACGGAAGGTTATACGTACAGCGACTTCAGCCCTCATCCAGACCACCTCCCCACTATGCTGACATGTAAGGAATCAGGCATTTATAAATGTTTTAAGAATGAGACATGCAAGAATCTGCTGGTTTCTAATCATGTCAGAGCAGAAACAAACTTCTGTGACTTCCCTTATCTGATTCATTTAATGTCTGAACCAGTTCTAAGAGTAACTTGAATTCGCCTTTTTCTTGAAGGTTACTGCAAACACTTCCCTTGTGCCTTTGCTGAGGGCACCTGCAAGGTGATGTGCCTGCCTGACTGAAGAGACCAAGGAAAGACAAAGCAAAGCAGTTGGATTTTAATATACGTGGATTCAAGACAGCTTGGGGTTAATGGGCCCAAATGGCTCCACCAATTGTTCCTTGATATTCCTAGGAAGCCAGTTCAGATACTGGACCAGCAGCATAATATGCTCTTGAGGACCCATCTTTAGCCAGAATCAAAGTGCAACTTTCTCCACCAGTCAACAAGAAAATAAATTGCATTTGAAGATTTTCGGAGGAGAGAAAATGGCAGTGAAATGCTCATAGGTCAGGTGCATAGTTTTTGTTGCCCTTAGCTCCCCCCCCTTTTTGGTGGTGTTTGTGAGTGCCCTTTTTGCATTCAGCAAATTATCTTGCTGGAATTTGGCACTCTGTAGCCTGCTTGGGTATCTGCACTTCCTGAAAACCTACAACATCTGAAGGGCACCATGTTGTCTACCCCTGGCCCCTGTCCTTCATTCCACTTCTTTTAGCCACCCTGTCACATGGCTAGCCTCCCTGGCACTCCCATTTCTCACAGACCCATAACATCCCTCCCTGCCTCCCTCCCTCATATTAAGCACTGTGAAGTTTCCTCAGAGCCCCCCCCATCTCAAAGCAGCTCTGTCTCCTTGAGTCTCCTCCTCCTCCTTCTCCAAATACTCTTCCAGCAGTTTCCTGCTTCTCAGCCCATTGTATACAACCCCACCCACTCATTCTTTCAGCCACCTTGTCTCTAGGCACTGAAGGGCAATAGCTACTTAAAAAGTAATGTAGCTACTAGTATGAATACTACTGAGAGCAGCATACTAATTAACTACGCATCATAAGGTGTTAAAGATGGAAGGGGGAAGGGGGTCAGATGCATGCCATGCCCCCAACATCCTTGCATATGCTGACCTCTCTCCTGTACTCTCTCTCCTGTAATGTGTTTAGGGCTCACTTCCATTTTATTTGATTCCAGAAAAAAATATGTTTGAAGCCCTCTTAACCTGGAAAACCAGGAAAGTGACAGAATTTGAGATGGAATACCATCATACAGGTTTTTTTTCTTGCTGTCCTCTTTGGGGAATCACGGGACAGCCAAAGCATGATTATGGGGAAAGGTTGGGGGAAAAGCAATGTTGTCCAATGACATTTCTTGTGTCACACCATGCCCACTGGTTTGGTTGAATTTAGCATGACATGCTAGTAGGTCAGTCAAAAAGCCACAGTTCCATAAGGCAACATGTACTGCAATGTGAAAGCAACTTTGGAAAATGGGACAGAAGCACTAGCATTATAAACAGGAAAATGAATGCAATATTCCCATCTTCTGAATGTAACCCATATCTCCCTCCCTCTGTCTGTCTGTCCCTCTCTTTCTCTTTCATGTGTGATATGTTGAGAGTAAAACAACAACGCTTGCAGGAAGTTACCTGAACCCATCGGTGGTGGGGAGTGATAGATGGAAAAGCAACCCATTCTTCTCTCACTGATTCCTTCTTGAATAAAGATTGCTTTTCCTCTTAGTTCTTTACTTATTTTCTGCTTCATTGTTAGTGTTGAACCTTCTTTTGTTAACCCCATGACTCTACGATGAGCACATGTACACTGGTACTCAGAAAAGCTTTTAAACCTTAAGTTTCTTTATTCTTTCAACCGCCTGCCTTACAGACTATTTATTACTGCAGTCTGCTACACACACATACTCTCACCAAACTCCAACATGATCTGTCCTTCCAAGCTGACAGGCACAGTCTTTGTGGGAGGTTTCACTGCCAGAAGCACAATACAATACAAGATTGGTGTGTATGAAGAAATTGTTCTCTACCGAAATCTTCCATTAAGGTGTGCAAACAGAATCATAACTTAGCCCCCCGTGATTCACATTTCCCTGCAATCTTCATCTGTTTAGCATACATTACCACAAAGCCCATAGAGTAGATTTTCTGAGATAATGGAACTTTGCCTGCTTTAATGGTGGCATACAACAGATGCAAGCCTTAAAATCTGCGAGCACCATTCATATCACCACATGCAAAACGGCTGCTGCATTTGTTAATGGAGAGATTTATATATATCGCCCCATGAGCCACTTTGGAAAGGTAGCCAAAGGCATTTTAACAATAACACACATTCTACTTTTGCCTGGACATACATTACGACATAAATATTGTAATCCTTAATATAATCTGGAATGATGGATCTTTATAAGCACTTAAGTACACATTAAACAGCAGCTTGTTTTTATTCACTTTACATCTGCAGTTGGGAAACAGGCTATCACGCTTAGCAGGAGGCCTTTCTGTTCATTTCAGAAAAAGCTCTCCGCTGGCTATTCAATTAATAATAATAATACAGCTGTAAGTCACTATTTGAAATGCAGCGCACATCACTTCTGCTAAGCCCCTGACATGGCTCTCTGTTGTCAGGCAAGTCCATGAACTGCAGAACTGCATTTTGGAAAGATACATCAGCATTCATTGAAGCCATCTATTGAGCTGGCGTCAGTGGCCCACAGTCTTTTTCGAGGGGTAACAGAATAGCTAAATAAGCCATTATGCCAAGGGAAGGGAAGGGCCTGATTAGTAACTTCTAGAAGAATGCTGTGGAATTAAAAATAACTGTCTTCAGCAGAATGGCTTAAATCTCAAATCTGCATGCAGTTTATACTCCCCAAGTCAATAAATGCCTTGCTGCCTGAATACAGAAGGTCTTAATGAGAAAACATGTACAGAACATCAGGCTGACTGTGTGCAGGTTTGCAATCCTGAGCCATGAAGTGGCCTGTGAAATCTACCACACAGAAAGGCACCAGTAAAACCTGAAGCAGTCTGAAAAGCAATTTGAGAATCAGCAGCTGTTGGCAGCTGCCACTCAATGGAAAGGAAACAAAGTTCTGCATAGGAAGCCCAAGCCCTTGTTGGAGGACTGATATCTGTGGTTTTTAATATGTTCGGGATCTTCAACTGCTATGGGACCGTGGGCACATTTGTAGTTTTGAGAAAGTGTCACAGGTGTCAGTCACAAAATGACGGCCATAGGGGTGTGACATAGCAGAATATGGCTGGCATGGGGCATGTGGGGGAAGCCAATGGAATTAGGAACTGAGCAGGAAGAACTGCCTCTCACACACTGGATTTTTTGAGGGGATATTTGCTGACACCTTTCATGGGAGGCATAGGAGGTACTGGTGGGCAAACTAGTGCCCAAGTACCATGTTGACAATCTCTGATGTATAGACAAATAAATTCTTGGCCAATCTGGAACCTCCAAATGTTTTTGATTCCAACTCCCATCAGCCCCAGCAAGCACTAGGCTGGTGAGGGCTGGAATAACGCTCCAACAATTTTCAACAATCTGTTACTTACTTACGTAATCCCCATTATTGTTAGCTCTGAGCAATGGTGACATATTCTGTTTTGCCGCCTGAGGTGAAATGGAAAGGGGTCAGCCCACCCTACCCATGCCCCACCCATGCTGAAGCCTCCCTTACCTGGGTTGTGTAGCAGTGCCTGCAAAGCAGTGATAATGACAGCAGGTTCTAGTGAGATCTTGCCGAAATCTCGCAAGCTCTCATGTGCTCTATGAGATCTTGCAAGAATCAAGATTTTGTGTGTGCTATGTGATCACATGAAATTTTGGTGAGATTTTGCTGGAAGCCACCAACACCACTGCTGCTGCTGCTTCTCCACCAACACCGGAGGTGGTGGGTGGGCAGAGCACCCACAGGGGTGTGCCTCTTTGGATTTTGCCACCTGAGGCATCTGTCTCAGTCTGTCACATGAGCAGGCCAGCCCTGGCTGCAAGAGGCGAATGCCCATGCTGAATACATTATTGAAATATGAATGCCTGCCCATGGAGAATTAACAGTACGAGAGAAGGAGGAAGAAAGACAAAGAAAAATAGGTTGTTATTATTTTGTTATTTATTAAATTTGTATACCACCCTTTATCCGAAGATCACAGGGGGGATTCACAACACGACTTTCTGCAATTAGAGACTTAAACTATATATTTTAATACAGTACTTCCATGATTATCTTTCAGCCAAATTAACTTGCTCTAATGGAGGGAAATTATGCTAAATAAAATTAAGAGTGAAACCATGGTAATTAAATTTGCCATGACCAATATTTACAAAACCTTCGCATTTTGGCATAGCACCACAGGTTTCTTAAGCGCCTCATAATTAGTATGCAAAAAATAGCTGAAGGTAAATGAAATGAAAGAGTAACTTCTTTATAATAACCTGTTACACATACTTAATTATCAGGATTATTTGCATGCCTTTGGTGGCTTAGTCTCTGCACATTTGATGGAAACAGGTGTTGAGCTGGCTCTGAGCTATCACAGTGATTCATTAGCCTGCCCATATATCAGCCTTCCTAAACTGTGATCTTTTTGCAGGAAAAGAAACCTACTTTTGTGGTTTATTGAATGTATCTTAAGTGGCCTATAAAGAACAGTCCACTTCCTCCTTTGATATTTGCCTGGTGTGGTTTAGTCTGCTGTGCATGGCGCTCCATTCTTCTCCCTCTCCATCCCTTCCACTAGTTTGAGTGGGAGACAACATGAACTACTCTACAAAGCTACGAGAGAGGTACGTCTTTAAGGCTTCACACATACCATACATTTAAAGCATATTACTTCCTCTGAAGAATCCAGGCTTTTCTAGTTTATCTACCACAGAGCTACAGCTCCCAGCACCCTGAACAGACTACAGTTATCAGGATTCTCTAGGGGAAGTTATGTGCTTTAACTTTAAATATATGATGTGTAGGCATTCTAGTGGGGTTGTTCTTTTAAAAAAGGAAGCAGTTTGACGAGAGAAAAGTACTTCATCCTGGGACCCACAGGTAAAGAGAGAATATTATAGCTATGACTACATGGCGGATTTCAACTGTATTCTGAATTTGAAGATATACAAGCAGCCTTCTTGTTGATGAAGATATGGGTTGAATGTAGGATTAGATTAGAATAGTTGATAGACTTAGATAGACAATTTTTCTCATTTCCTATTTACAACTTAAATATCGCTTACCAATAAATGCAGACTGGCCATATCTATTGTACTGGTCAAAACTCAATATTCTTTCTAGGTGGTGTTTTACTAATGTGTAGACACGCATGTGGAGATCAAATTATGAAAAATCTGCTCCCAAGTTTTGCTTCATATTCAGCATCTGAAAACAATATCTGGGGCTATGAATACCAAGGTTTTGTTTTTGTTTTTTTGGTGGTGGGGATATTAAAAACTCATTAGGGTTGTTTTTAAAACCTAAGATAGTCACACATCCTGAAATGTGACTGAAAGGTGTCCAGAGCCCACAGTTAATTAGAAGCTATTAACTTCTAGTGAATTCCAGTATTCCAATTTAAAAACCTATTGTATGCATAAATCAGTTTGGCTCACCCAATTGTTTGCTTCAAATCACTACTTTTGCCAACAGTGTGGAGAAGTGAACTGGAGGCTACGTGGCTTGGAAACATTTTTCAAGAAGTTTGAAATGTCTTCCCAACCTTTTCTGCCTGATAAATCATGGGTGCAGAGGTGAAAACAATAAGCGCTGTTAGGAAGCGGTACACACTGACGGCTATAAATAACTCCCTCCAGGGGAGTGAGAAAAAAGCCATGGAAAACTGAAAGTGACAAAAGAACATTCTGGAGAGACGGCCTTGCGACTGCCCCTCCGAACTCTCTCGGTGTGCTGGTGGGAGGGTTCTGATACACAGCTCTGTACAAACACAGACTACCCTATTTCTTTCAGTGTCAGAAAATAATCTATTTGTTGTACAATGGAAATTGGCACAATGCAATTTCTGACAGTGGAGAAGAAGGTCAGGCCCCTTGTTATGTATAGCTCTCTGTGCTCGTTGGAGCCCCAATGGAGCTCTGCATCCTGGCCTGGGTATCAAAGTGATAAGCCTGCTGAGTATTTTTAAATACTAAGTCTGAAGACTAGGCTTTAAAATGTGTCCAAAAGCAAAAGTTTGCTTTTTTTTTGCATCTGCATTGCATTCTTAGAACCCATGAACAGATGTTCGGCTAGACCATAAACGAAGCTCTAGTGTTGCTCTTCTGCGGTGTGAGAACAAATAATGGTGGTTATTAGCAACTGAAATGGCATTGATTTGGCTCATTAAAGAAAAGAACCCCAAACCAACAAATTAAAATGATGAAAGTAGGAACAGAAGGGAAAACAAGACAGGGACAGAAATTCCAGATGGGGCTTAAATGTAAAACAAGCCACAAAACTTTGGACAGGTTGCTGCTCCCCATACTTACTATAGGTGTGAGGCAAAGAATAGCACCTGTCATGGTAGCGTAAATGCTGGGGCCCTCAGGTCTCACTACTGCTGAAGCTGACCCCTTCTAAAATGAAATTAAAAAAAACATCTTCTTAACAGGCCAGGGCTACTGGTGGTCATTGAGCTCCTTGCCCAGAGTCCCCTCAGACCTAGCTGCAGCAGCTATGAAGACTTGAATCTTTTGGAGTCTTAGTCCAAACAATGTAGCCAGTGAACTTCACCTCATACAAAATGTCAAGACAATTTTTTTTTTGGGGGGGGTGGTCTTGCTTTGGAGAGCCACCTTCTGAATTCTTCTTCTTCAGGACAGAGGAGGCAAGGTTGCTTCTAGCCCCAAAGCAAAGTGACAAGGGACTCAGTGACAGCACCAGTGCTGGTAACTATGACCTTCAGCTCTTTCTTTTCACAGACTTGACATTGGCTTTTTGCATAAATCAAATTGGGAAAGCCCAGTACAGTAACTTCACAAGTGCCTGCAGACAGCATTAAGTTTCATGCAATAAAATGAAGGGTATTTGGGAACGATGAAACAAATTAAAATCAGTCCAATTGCAGTGGCAGATGCTCTCCGGAAGCAAAGTAACAAATATTCTTAATTGAGGTTTAGATAGCAAATACACAAACTATCTCCTGCAGAGAAATGCGAGAGACAGCTGGAGTGTCTACCGTAACATTTGCTTGGTAAAACTGAATTATGACAGTTTTACAAACGTGCTTCCGTGTGGTGATTTATAATTTCTAGCTATACTTAATAACCATTGAGGTTGAGCTCCCATTAAATTATTTAAAATTGAAATAACCCCAGCTTCCTGATTCTCTGACAGCAGTATTCTAAGCATGTTTACTCAAAACTAAGCTTTGCTAAATTCAATGTGATTTACTCTGCAGAAAGTATGTTAGGGATTGCAGCCTTAGATTTAGGTGAATCACATTGTTCAGTGCATTGTTTTCTAAAGCTTACAAAGCCAAATGGCTAAAGTAGCCATTTGATAACTTATTTGGTGGCAGTGGCACAATGGTCTGATACAGAAGGGACCAGGATACCATCTGGCACTGTTGACATGGATGCCTTACAGCTTGTTTTACCTGAGGATGTTTAAAAACATGTTTGAAGTGGTGAGGCTGGTGACATCCTTGCTTGACTCATGCCTTCATGGCTTTTGAGATTGGCAGGACTGGGTTTGGATGTCTGGCCCGCCAAAGTAGCTGATGGCTTCTTGAGAAAGGGAGAGGCTACTATCCACCGCAAGGAAGTGAAAGCAAGACCACCCTTTAAAAAGAGAGAAATTTGTTTAGATCTTTTCATCATGGACAACTACTTTCCCATCTCTAATTTTCCCCATTTGGACAAGATGATAGAGCAGGTGATGGCCTCTCAACTCTAGGTACCAGTGATTTTGAATTATACGTGGATCCATTCCAGCTCAGTCCAGCCCTGGTTATGGGATGGAAATAGCCCTGGTGGATAGCTGAGACATGTTCTATCACTGAGCTAAAGTCCTTAATGGGCTGTTTGTTTATGCAGTGTTCAAAGCATTCCTGCAAGACATGATATGGTCCTAAGCTCCCCAAGGAGGCTAATGATTAACCTATAGTTTTGTTTCTCCAGTCTGGTGAGTGTTTGTAAAAATGATTTCATTATTTGGAATGATCATGCTGTATTTATTATTGCAACAACATTTTATTATCTCACGTTTTATATAGCAAGGATGACTCCATACCATATCTGTCTCTTTTATGATAGTATCCATCTTTACAACTCTCAGATGGAAAGGAAATACAGAAATATATTGTTTGTTTGTCGTGACAGATTAAGAAAGGTGGCTGCCACCCATAAATAGTTGTAAAAAATAAAACAAACCAGCAATTTAATAGTATCATAAAGAAGCAAAACGATATAAGGGAGATTAAAGTATAAATTAAGATGCAGTTCTCTGAACTGGAGTATAATTAATGTCATTTTCTTAGATAATGCTAATATTCTGCTGTTTTACATCACGTTTCAAGGTGATCTTAAACTTCATTCTGTGTATCTAAGTTCTAATTTTTCACTAGATAACTTCAGACTGCAGTGGTGGACATCTTGAAGAGGGAGCTCAATGGGTAGGATTTAAGTGTGAATTTTTCATCATTTGTTATTAGGAGGAATAGAGCACAAGAACATTAGAAGAGCCTGCTGGATCAGGCCAATGGCCCATCTGGCCCAGCATGCTGTTCTCACAGTGGCCAACCCGATGCCTGTGGGAAGCCTGAAAGCTAGACATGACCGCACCAGCACTCTGCCCACCTGCGATTCTACACAACTGGTATTCAGAGACATACTGCCTCTGACAGTGGAGGTGAAACAATAGTAATCATGGCTAATCTAGTGAATTTGTCCTCTATGAATTTGTCCAATCCTCTTTGGGTTGGTGGCCTTAACTGCCTCCCATTGGGGCAGACCCTCCAAGTGTCGCTATTTTCCAGGGACATTCCCAGATTTACAGAAGCCGTCCCAGTTTCTGATTTGATCCCAGAATGTCCTGCTTTTCCTTAGGATGTCCCTATTTTCATTGGAGAAATGTTGGAGGGTATGGAGTTATGCGACCCCCCTGAGCCAAAGAGATAAGTAACTATACTACCTTTAGAAGATATCTGAAGGCAACCCGGTATAGTTTTATGTTTTATGGCTGGAGCAACTAGCCATAAATTATTTATTTATGTTTATAAATATTTTATTCAGATATCTGAAGACAGCTCTATTTAATTTAATTTTAAAATTATTATTATTATTATTATTATTATTATTATTATTATTATTATTATGGAATAGGATGTCCCTATTTTCACTGGAAAAATGTTGGAGGGTATGTTGGGGTGGGTTCCCATTGGGGCAGGTTCCTACGCACTCCATAAACAAGTAATTTCTTTTATCTGTCCTGAATCTCCCAGCATTCAGCTGCATTCTAGTGTTATGAAAGCTGGTGGGACTTTTCTTTATCTACTTTCTCCATGCCATGCATAATTTTATAAACCTCTATCATGTTACCTCCCATTTGCCTTTTTGCTAAATTTAAAAGTCCCAAATGCTACAACCTTTCCTCACAGGAGAGCTGCTCCATCCCTTTCATCATTTTGCTTGCCCTTTTCTAAAACCTTTTCCTGCTCTATAATATCCTTTTTGAGGTGAGGCGGCCAGAAATGTACACAATATTCCAACTGCGGTTACACCATAGATTTGTAGAACAGCATTGTGATATTGACAGTTTTGTTTCAATTCCTTTCCTAATGACGCTAGCTAGGAATTTATCTTTTTCACAACTGCCACATGCTGGGTCAACATCTCCATCGAGTTATCCACTACAACTCCGACAGAGCTTTTTAAAAGGAATTTTCACAGTGGGGAGGGGGATTAACTCAAAGAGATACTTTAAAATCATGCAAAATGGCATTTTTAATCTTCAGTTTAAATAATGAAACACACATTTAAATAAATAAATAAATAAACAAATAAATAAATAAATTTATGTATGTCACGAAACATGTATTTTAATAGAAAATTATCATAGCCAATCACCATGCCTTAGCCTGACTTTACTCACAGGGTTGTTGTATGCATAATGTGGGGAAATGGAGAATCATGAGTACTGCCTTGAGCTCTTTGGAAGAAACAGTGGGATTTAATACATAAGATCTCCAGCTTGTTTACTCGTGACTATGAAGGGGGGGGGGGAGGTTTGAAATAACACAAGCAAATCTTTAAAAAAAAATAAGAAAAAGGAATCTGATACACAACCAGGTTATTCCCGCCTATGCATATGAGACTTTACATGCAAGTCCTCTGCTAATCCAATGTGTGGGTGTCTGCTGGAAAAGGCTTGTCTGGGTGGGTTGTGACGGCAGGGTGCTCCCATATTACGTACAGATCCTGCACACTTCATTATCATCTGAGCCGTACTCTGCAGCTTCCTACTTTTTGTAATAGCTTCGTAAATTTGCCAAAGTTCGGGGTGTTTTTTTTAATCCTCATAACAAACTTGTCAAGTAGGCCAGAGTGCAATTTTAGCAAAACAACAAGCATTTCCACTTCAAAAATTAACAAATTTATTATGAAAGACTGTAAAGATGAGATTCTTGCCTTCTAGAGGCTTCTAGAGAAGCAAAAATGTGCAAGCAACAGTGTGGCCAACCTCTCCAGGTCAGCATCTTTATTCAGGCTTGAGCAGCGGGAGACCTAGTTAAGAACTGTTTGGGCTTTAACATTTCAGTGGTGCCTTGTGTGACACCAAAATTCAGTCCCCTGCCTCTCGCCTTCCATTGTTCGTCATTGTTGAGGTGACCCCCACAGTGCCCTCTCAGCTCAGCATTCAGTGTGAATGTGCTGGTTACACTCCCCTAAATCCGCCTCCAGACTGCCAAGTCTCTAAAATAAAGGAAATGAGCATGTACAGAGTTCGCCTTCCTTGTGAATGTTCTCTCTTGGCAACACACACAGCCTTAGGGCTACAAGATCTCTGGGATATATTCCTCCCCCTCCATGTCTTCTTCAGGCCAGTGGGCTTTCTAATCACTTCGAAGAAGAGTGAGTAGCCAGGCTGCCATTTTAAGAAGCGTTCTTATCCTCGATAGGCACATCACCATTTTAAAACAGCAGAAAAATATTAAACATCACAAACCGTCACCATCATACATTTGAAAATAAGAGCACAAGAGTCGCTGAAGCAGACCTCTGCAATACTACTGGCATTATTTATCTATTAGTTAAAGAAAACAACTGTTCTAAATCAGTGATGAATGGATCCATTAGATCTCACATGCCCAGCAAAAGGCTAATAAGACCTTGGCAGAGATAGAAGAAAAGATGCTCGATGTTTCTTTTCATGGTTTTTACCAACCTGTTCCTTCCGCCAGTGCTAGATTTACTGATAAACCTACAGACAATCTCACTGCCGGAGTGTTTGGGACTGCAGCTTTGGCATTTTTGAGCAATGACATGCTGAGATAAGTGACACCACAGAGTACACTTGTACTTCTGAATGTATGTTCTATTGCCAACAGTAGGTCTAAGAGGGGTTTTTAAATCTGGACAGACTGTAAATGTGCGCTGACTGAGAATGATTTATGACTGTAGCTGTGAGAGAAGTTACCTTCATAAAATTGCAAATTGGACCTGTGGCATAGATTGCACATTTGATTCTTCTAAAAATAACCACAGCACGCCATAGATTGGAGGTAAGGTTGTAGTGTTTTCAATGTCATCTGATAACACGGCAACCAAGCTCCAAAGAACTGTGAAACCAGCTGTGTGAGCCAAAGGGACCTTTAGACTCCTTTTTCTCCAACAGCACCCTCCCAGCCATGTCCCATGACAAACAAGTTTTGATACAACAGCTGTTAAAAAAAAGTCACAACTTTTACTGAGCTAATGCAGCCCCTTCTCTGACCCCAACAGCTCTTTGGAACTCAAGCAGCATTTATAATAATAAGGTAGTTCTATATTAAAAATAAAACTCCCAGTAGTAGTAGATTCAATATACTTTTGTGTGCAAATTCTCACCTGTGAAATGTGTATACGACTTTATTTTGACACAACTTTTTTTGGGTAACAATTTTTAATGGATAAATGCAGTCCTAATTGTTACCAAGATTAACTCAGGCTTCCCTAGGTTCCTTCAACTTATTACTATCAACTTTTTTACTTGGTCTACATATACTATTACTACTACTACTACTACTACTACTACTACTAATTTATTACTTATACCCCGCCGATCTGGCCAGGCCTCCCCAGTCACTCTGGGTGGCTTCCAACAGGATATTAAAAACATCTTAAGTCTTTAATTTTGCTTACTCATCATTTAATTTTACATTGTTTTATTCATATTAGCATCTGCTGTATTTGTTGCATTAAGTGGAGTGCACTAGTTTTTAACTGTATAATTAATCATAACAACAACAACAACAACAACAACAACAACAACAACAACAACTTACTGAAGAAGAAAGAAACATTTCTGATGGCTGGAAGAGACAGATAGTGTAAAAATTGCTTGATAAGGGGAGCAGTTCACTATTTTTCCTCTATGCCACTTAGCTATCAGATACAAAATACGCACCAGTCTGAGTTTCTCTAAGGACTTAAAATATTAAATATGAAACTTTAAATATAAAGCTAAGGCATAGAAATAGATTTCCCTTTGAAAACTTGAAAGGGAATTTACTTAAATCGAACATTTAACATGTTACTTATAAGTTTATCTAAAATTAGGCACGAAAATAATTCTAAATTCAGAAATGATTCCATGTCCAAACTTCAGAAATTAATTTAGAATAGATTTCTAAGTCCTAAATTCAGAAATTAGAGTCACAGTTCATCTACTTAGATGTAAGCTCCATTGAGTTCAATGGAACTTACTCCAGTTAAGTGAGTATATGTTTGCACCCTAAGTCCCAAAGTAAAAAATGTTCATGGGGAGTAGAAGGAGGAAGGCCTTCAACCCTGCATGGTCAGCTGATGTCACTTTGGTCCTCGACCGACCATGGGGGCTGGTGGGATTGCCCACCTGAATTTGAAATTTGTATGGGCCAATGACAGGCCCGGATGAGTAACCTGTGCCCCGTTGGTGGAGCTGGCTGACACAGCCTACCATGGGGTATTGGAGAACATATGGTCGAGCCTTCCACAACTAAAGCAAAATGGCTCCTGCACAGTGAAATACAGTCGTACCTTGGTTACGGAATCCATTCCAGAAGTTCGTTCGACTTCTGAAAGCGTTTGAAAACCAAGGTGCAGCTTCTGATTGGCTGCAGGAGCTTCCTGCACTCAATTGGAAGCTGCGGAAGCTGCATTGGATGTTCAGCTTCCAAAAAACATTTGCAAACCAGAACACTCACTTCTGGGTTTGCGGTGTTTGAGAGCCAAAACGTTTGAGTCACAAGGCATTCGAGATCCAAGGTACGACCGTACATCTTTAACAATCTGATGTTAAGGTGAGAGTACTTTTCTCAAAAACTGATCAGCGAGGGGAAAGGATCCACTCCTGACTTAAAACCTGCCCCTTTCTCCTGCCCAGTGGTTGATATAAGAAAATTAATGGAAGTAAGACCTGATATAAATGGTTCCCTTCTATTATACAAAAATGGTGATCCTCTATCCAGACACAAGTTTACAGCCATCTTGCACATCAAGAGTTAATTTCTGCTTTCCCTTCCTTCCAGTATCCAGGCTATCCATTTTGGATACCAGCTGTTTTCACAGTAACATGTTTCAGAATCTTCTGTGAGTTATAATTCAGTTGCTACTGTGGGGTGGCTGAAGATTCTCTAATCTCTTTCTGAAAATAAATTTATGAATTGGATCAAGCTCCTGTTTGTTTAGGGGGCATAAATATATTACTCCCATTTAGGTATGGAAGAGTAAGAAATATTGCACATGTCCAGCTAGGTCAGTCATGCTACATTATGCCTGCCTTAACCGTTGTAGCAGTAATGTCACAATTCATCATGTCACTACAGTAATTACATTATTATATACAGTAGCTCAGAGCTTGTATGATTTGATTTAGCGGCTCTGTGTGGAGTTAGCACCCTCCTCCTCTGGCTTTAAAATTGAACTAGGTTTTTTTTTTCTTCCGACAAAATTATTTAGACATGAATTTATCCTCCCTAGCCAAAGTTTTATGCACAGTTTCAAGAAATGTTGTTGGAATGGATAGAAATATTTCTGAAGCACACAACTACCCTTTATACTGGGAAATAAACTATCAAGGTTTGGGTTAAAACCCCAAATAAACAGAACCTGTGTGTAGATGGGACTCTCTGAATCCCTACCAATTTTCCCAAAGCTGGCACTTAGCAGGGTACCACCACAGGTCTCCTGCTGGAGTGCTAACTTGAAAGAGGCTGTTAGGAACTCCAGTTCCTAGAAAAATCTAAATGCATAAGTAGACATTGGCCTGCTCTGTCATCCCCCATTGCTGCTGGTGAGCGGTCCTTGGACAGGAAAGAGGCCATTCCATCTGCTTGCTCACCCTGTTCTTAGGTGCTTTGCCAGCCAGAATGCTGTTCCAGAGGAGGAGACTGGTAGCAGCTGTGGCTAACTGACTTTCCTGAGTTCTATTATTGCTTCCTGGAGTGGGGCTATGTTTCAAAGTTGCTCAGTATGATTCAGTGTGAACAACTGAGACAGTATGGAGAATGGCCCTACCTGGGTGAAGTTTGGAAGTGGTTATGTCACTGCTAGGGGCTGTACTCACTCTACGTACCAACCTCCCCCCTCCCACCATGCTGACCCCTAGAGTTTCTGCTTCCACCCCATGCAGCTGCTAAGCTACCTTTCACCTTCCCAACCCCATCACGGAAGCCACTTCTTTCTTCTCCAGCCCTGCCTTCCACCCATTGTCACCTTCACTCCATGTCATGTCTGCTATTCCTACCCCTCTTTTTCTGCACTTCCTTACATGCAGGCTACCCCCATAGTTACTTCCTGTATCTTCCTCTTCTTGACTTTTCACCAGTTTTTGTGGATCAGCGTAGTCAACATTATACTTGTTAGTTCTTTCCCCACAAAACCTCCATACCCTCCATATACCTTGACTATGTGGACCCTTATGTTTTCCTATAGACTATACTATCGCATGCCCAGCTCAAACCTGGTGATTCAAGCATTCCTCATCCAGTTTCTGAAATTAATCAAGAATATGGCATATAGTAATCTCTTTAGGTAACCCAGCTATGAATCTGTGTGAACATTTTCTTTCTTTTCATTCATCTGGTCATACTAATTGTTTAATCAAGAATTACACTGTGTAGGCTCTCCTGCATTAAAAAAGAAGATAAGTTTTTAATTACTTTTTGTTGGTGGATTGGCCACAGGGGACAGATAAAATGAAACTGATTATAAAAGAACTGTCCAATATGTTTTTAAATGCTTCCTTTTGAAAGGAGTTGAAAGAAATATTTAAGAATTGGGTGGTAACTTCAACTGATGCCTTTTATACACTTTCCCAAATTGACAACCAAGATTCTAAGTGTTTTAACAACAAACCTTAGATATACTTGCAACTTGTTTTCAGAGAATAAGTACCAAATTCACCAGCACTTGTTTCAAGAGCTGGATAGGGTCATAATACTTCAAGTGCAAGCTGCTTGAAATACTCCAGACTTTTTCCCCACTGGTCCAAGCACCCCTAGAATCACAGAATTTTGGAGCTGGAAGGGAACACAAGGTTCATCTAGTCCAACCTCTGCAAGGCATGAATCATTTTACCCAGCATGAGGCTTGAACCCACAACCTTGAGATGAAGAGTCTCGTGCTCTACCAAATGAGCTCAACACACCCTTTTTGCTATTTCAGAAGTTTTGTTTTTTTAAAAAGGAGCTCACTTTCATGAGTAGCCCTAAGAATTAAATACATACTTACAACACCACTTGTGTCGTGTAGCATAGTACAATAAGTAGGGACAGAAAGTACTCCATGAAATTTCATCAACTAGTTACATAGCCTCTCCACATATTTGTTTGAGATGCTGCTGGACAAGCTGCCTGTGCATCCTGATTGAATCCAAATTGTATCAAAGTGATCTACTTTGACTATTTCAGAAGTGAAGAGCAAGATGGTAGTAGGTTCTGAGAAGAGTACCCCCACCTCCTAAGTCAGCTATCATATTTGCTATGCCTGGATGGAAGTGGTAGGTTGAGTTCCTGGTACAGAATCATCAGGATTTCTGGCTAGCCATAAATGTGGCACAAACACACCCTCTATAATTTTTTACCTCTAAAGCAGAGCAGGGATGGGGAGGAATCCAGTGTGCCTCAACTTGGAAGCAGATACACCTGATCTGCTCTTTCTGAACCAATGCAGGGTTTGCTCCAGAATCTGTGCATTGCCAGATTTTCCATACTCTTACATTATTTCATATGAGATCATCTAAGGGTAGAATTATAGGGGGAAATTTGATTCAGTTCACATTTAAAGACATTCTTTCTATTCTTTCTGAAGCAATACACATTACAATAGGCTTTGTTCAGTTTTAAAACTTTAATAAGCAAGTTACTATTTTGCATAGCAAGCCTAAAGCACAGAAGGCATTGAGGCAGTTAACTCGAAGGGAGAATGTTTTACAATATTTGTTTTGCCTCAAACATTCTGGTATAGTTTTCATATGTCTGTTTTATTTTGAGAAAAATGCAAATTTTAATGGCCCAAGTCTAACATTCATGATGGCCCATTCCTCTACCAGATTGATTAGCTACCGTGGAAGGTTTTCTCAGGAAAATTGTTTTCTCAAGACGCTTTCATTTAGCGTCCCTAAAGCTACACCCTTTAAAGCTCCTAATTTGCATGGTAATAAGTTGTGGAGAAGAAGAAGAAGCAGAAAGACCATGTTATGTGTTGTTTTTTTTCTCCCTCTGTGCACAGCGGCACAATCGCAAAAGACTAATTGAATAAGCTCATTATATTGGCTGTTAGTTAGCAGCAGAAATTCTGTTCATTTTTCATATTGCAATAGTCAACGGCATACCTAGGAGGCAACATGTCCCAGATCAATGTCCCATCAGACTATGGCAGGGTGTTTTCTCCCTAAGTGAAGCGACAATATAGTAGTCTAGCACTAATCTTGTACACACACTCTTACCCATTAGGTGAATGATGACTCAAAAGTTTACTCAGTAATCTGGCTTTTATTTCTGGAAGCTGGGAGATCTTGACACTGACAAACAAGGAGCATTGAGGGTGTCAGGTTTGGCAAGGCAGACCATTTAAGATATCCCCAACATTCTCTATTGCCTTCATGATCTAGGTACGAGTCAATTCATGTGACCATGCTGGGCAGAGTGAGCATGCAAAGGCAAAAAATGGCATATGCTTGGCTGGGTTGCACTGAAAAGCTGCAAACTACTTTGTCTAGAGCAGCACTAGAGCACTCCCATGGGCTTCAATACCTGGGGATATTTCATTCTGAGGATAACCTATTGCATTTCTCTATTAACAGCTCGACTGCCTACAAAATACACTGCACACATGTTGATTGATCCTCACTTATTTCAAGATGAAGGGCTGAAGCCTTGGAACTAGGAGGGGAAAAGGAGAGGATGATAGATGCTGGGGGTCGAGAAACTGGGAAGATAATATAATTCCCAAATGAATTATCCTGTCCCAGAAAAGTGAAAAAAATAAATTTCTAGGAAAGTCAGCCCCACTTTTCAGAACAAGCTATGTGTCTCAAGTCAAGTTTGTTGCTTAGATACATCTTCCCAAAAGACTCTTGTGAGTATAGTAAAGATGAAACAAACGTGTTAAAAATAGAACACCAAGAAACATTTATTTTCAGATAGAGGGTTAACAGTAAATGGAACAGGCCGGAGAAACAGCTAAGATGATTCACAGCAGATGGACAACATTTTTTTGGGGGGGGGGCACTTTAGTGGGTTTTTTTAAAAAAATGAAAACATCATTAATTGCCTCATTTAGCATGCATGTATTTTGCACTATACTACAATACATTTCAGAATTTGGAAGATGTAAGAAGACTGTATGGAAATCCCTTGCAGACGATCACAATGACTTGAGACAAACAGTCAGATTGGGTATCCACAGCAGTGACCAGAGGAGGAATGACCACTGGGAGAAGTGCAGAGAGAGAAACACACCATGTTGCAGCTGAGGCAGCACAACCAGCCACCTTCATCTGCCCCATATGCAACAAAACATGTCTCTTCCATATCAATCTCTATAACCACAGCAGGTGCTGTAACTCTCCAACAGTTTGACTTCACCCCCCCCCCAAAGAACACTCTAACATTGTCTCCTGAAACAGACAGGTGCCAACAAGAAAATGTGCACAAAAATGTCCATAGAGTAACAAAAAGCTATTTTCCAATTATAAAACTAGAAATAAAGTGGCGGTGGGAAAAGGGAGTTCCTGCATGGAACACTTTCCTGATTTATTTTTAGTGCAATGCCTTCTTGCTTCTTTTAGTTAGGACAGTTGATCTTCCAGATCCCTCCCCCAACTGGAGATAGTCACTGTAAGTGAGAGCAGGACACAGCATTAGTATCGTACAGGACTCTTGGGCAACTGTTGGGGCCTAAGCACTCCAGCCAGAGCACACCACTGATGCCTGGCTGGGTCTCCCTTTAACTCATGGCCCAGTTGAATGAGCAGTAGGCAGCTGGGTATGGCAGCCACTATTTACATTTTTGCAGAGCTCGGAAGAGCAGAGATTTATACATTTGTAAATTTTGCTTTCTCTACACTTCTCATTTCCCCATTATTAAGTTCGGTTTGCTCTCAACGCAATGTATATATTACCCTTGGGGTCCCTTCCAGCTCTGCAATTCTATGGTGCTATGAAATATATATTTTGCAAAATGACAACTCCACATGAAAAGTTGGATGCATTTTCCTATAATATATGTATTTTTGTACAACATAAGTACACATTTTGTCTGGAATAAGCATTTTTTGCAAGCAGGTTCCCCTTAACAGAAGTAATTTGTGTACATTATTTTCACCTATATGCACATTTCTAGATGCATTCTTTGGTTGGAGAACTGCATATAAAAATTCAGGAAAGAGCAGATTTCAAATGAGAAATGAATTATGCATTGTCAATTACAAATTAGTTATAGTGTCAATTACTTACAGTGGGTGACTCCAAATTCTAATATGAGAGAGATTCTCCCATGCAACATTTCTGGGAGAACTTTGTGTACAACTCACATTAGTAACTGAACTCAACAAACTGGAATTGGATATTGGATGATAGCCCATTGGAATGCTTGACCCCGATAGCCCCAGAATTATGCCTCTCAGTACTTGGGCTCCACAAAGCAGGATCTACATCTGTTTCCATTGGTTTTTGATAAGGACAGGAATGTCCCAACCCCTTGATAACTCTGCAGCAAGCAGCACCAGTTCTTCCTAGCACAAGGACAGCCAATGTGGGGCCTTCTAGGTGTTGCTGGACTACAACTTCTGTCATCCCTGGTCATTGGCCATGCTGGCTGGGGCTGATGGGAATTCGAGTCCAGCAGCATCCCAAATGCACCATGTTGCTTAACGCCTGCTGGAACGAATCAATTTGTTGGCCATAATTGCAGTGATCCCCTTAGGGATTGGGGGCTCTGCCACAATACCTTCACAGAATGTTCCCAGCATTTTATGAGGCATTTTTTCAGGGAGGAAAATCTCATCTAAAAACTCAAGAATTTTCTGTCATACACAGCTAGGCTTTCTCAGTGTTTAATATTGATTCTAAACTCTAACCCAGTTTATCTTTCTCACCTTGGCTAGCAACACATTGCTACTCATTATTTTCACTTGAAATAAAGCCAGTCCAGGACAGATGCTTGGCATTGAGTCTGCACTCTGCTGTCCATGGAAATCACAAATTCTATTAAACTGGGAACAGGCCACAAGTGAGATTAGATATCATCTATTCACTTGGCTTCCTCCGTTATTTATAACTCTGCAGAGAATGAGCTACTGTACTTGCTTGCTGACAGTAGGACTCTTATTTAAACTGGGGACCCTGAAATGGCATGAAAGCTTACTCATCATGTCTTTTTTAACTGCAGTTACTATTGATAGGATCTTTTCTCATACACTTTTATTTCCACCCTGTGCCACAACCATTTCTGATTTTCTGGGGTTTGCTTGTATTGCCTGCTTTTTTCTATCAAGAGATATAACAATTCCTTGGTTAGAATTCAGTGGGAAGATCTTCTCATATCCAGCCATTTTTTATTGTCCTGAGACTATTGGATGTGCATTCCCAAATAGTCTTTGTGACCTTCTTCTGAAGTGAGAAATATTCCTTTTTCATTTCCAATGCTGATGGATTCAGTGGGCCAGTCAGCTTCAGATGTATGCATTTAAAAATTTGTTTTGACACCCCCATTAATTAACATTTTAAATATTACCCAACTATGATTTTTCAATTGTACATTTCTCCCAACTCCCTCATGTGCCTTTTGCCAATAATAAATCATCCTCCTATACAACTACAAAGTTTTGATATATGAAGCTGAAAATCCAAAGAAGGGGATTTTCTCTTTTTTTGGAAGGCCCGGGATTCTAGACTTCTAAAAGAAAAATGCCTTGCTAACTTAGGATAAATATGTGATATTTTATGTTTCATAAACACTAAGCATTATAGGGCTGAGCCTAAGGAGGGGGAGGGGGAGTTGGGGGCTTTTTTTGTATGCAAAGGTTTTGAGCAACATCTAAATCAGGGATAGGCAACCTAAGGTCTGGGGGCCAGATGTGGCCCAATCGCCTTCTCAATCCAGTGGACAGTCCGGGAATCAGCATGTTTTTATATGAGTAGAATGTATCCTTTTATTTAAAATGCATCTCTGGGTTATTTGTGGGACCTACCTGGTGTTTTTACATGAGTAGAATGTGTGCTTTTATTTCAAATGCATCTCTGGGTTATTGGTGGGGCATAGGAATTCGTTCATATTTTTATTTCAAAATATAGTCCGGCCCCCCACATGGTCTGAGGGATGGTGGACTGGCCCACAACTGAAAAAGTTTGCTGACCCCTGATCTGAATGCACTCATTGCACAGCAGATTTTCAGTCATTGTTTAGAAAGAGAACAAACATTAGTTGTATATTTAGGAAATATTGCTCAGCAGCACACAGCTCAATCTTAATTCAGACACTGGAAAAAATCCATTGTAAATCAGGGGATGGGTCTGTTTGTTGCTCTGTTGTCAGCTGCAAATAGCTATACACTCTGCACCCAGAAATGCACACCCTCAGTAACTAGCAGTAATTAGAATTTAAATCCTAACTAAACATTGTGCAAGGCCTCTGATCCAGGCTGGATCATCCCTGGATCATCCCAGGTCAGACTGGAACTGCTTTGAAGTTATTGATCAGGCCCTAAACTGGAGCAATGAGACCATGCACAGCCCTGCTATCTATCTCTAGAACAAAATCCCTCACTTGAGGCATACTGTTGCAGGCTGGATTTTGAAGCATTTGTTCATCCAGGATTCTGGTGGAGTAGAATAAAAAGGGCAAGTGTAGCTATCTCTCATGTATCCCCATTGATCGGGCATTTTGTTCTCAAGGGTTAGATGTTTAGGGGGTACAGAGGAATTTTAGGAAGGTATGATTGTGAGCCTTTTCAAATGTACCACCCACAGCACCCTGATATTTGAGCCTATAAATATAGGCCAATTCGCGTGTAATTATAAAACGCTGGGGAAGAGTTGTATTCAATAATACAACTCAGCCTATAATAAACTCCATGGGAGGTAACAATTCTTGTTCAAAACTCATTTAAGACAGAGGTGACTATATACTCCTTTTGGTACTACTATGACTGCTTTAGAATTAGCTGCTGAATTCCCCTCACTCAAGTTTTCTAGCATGAAATTCAGAGACAATTAATATATCCCTCTTCACCCTGTTCTAAGAGAAAAATCCAAAGCACTGTGGCAAAACTCCAGCTACTTCCTTGAAGCTTTCAACTTGCTGGATATCAGCAGCATTAGCTTGCAATTATCCTATGTGACAAGACTACAAATTCTAGCTTTCTACTTTCAGACCAACCTGATTGCAATTTCCTCCCGTACTTTTCCTAGAACCACTTATAGTTCTTCTCCTAATGGAAAAACAGAATGGCATACAGATATGGTCATGGAAAGCTTAGCCTCTAGTTACTGCTGGTGCCAGTAAGTATAATCATAGAATCATAGAGTTGGAAGAGACCACAAGGGCCATCAAGTCCAACCCCCTGCCAAGCAGGAAACACCATCAGAGCACTCCTGACATATGGTTGTCAAGCCTCTGCTTAAAGACCTCCAAAGACGGAGACTCCACCACACTCCTTGGCAGCAAATTCCACTGTCAAACAGCTCTTACTGTCAGGAAGTTCTTCCTAATGTTTAGGTGGAATCTTCTTTCTTGTAGTACTCTTCACAAGTACTCTTGTGGTTATAATAAAGCTACTCAAAGCCTGACTATACATTACATATAAATGTGTGTAACAAAAGACCCCCTGGCCCTTCTGATCTTTCCCCTGTTAGCGCCAGCTAATCTGCCTTGTACTTCTAGCTGAGAGGGTGAGAGTAAGCAAGCAATGACAAGCAGAAGGAAAAGGAGAAGCAGTTGTCATGTGCTTGATCTCATCCCTTCTTCTTCTGGGTAGCTGTGAGCACTGGATCAAATGTAGAGATGGTGCCAAGCTTCATAATTGTCTGTGGTGAAGTAGGAGATGAGGGCCACATCCACATCATACATTTAAAGCAGTATTATAACAACTTTAAAAGTCATGGTTTCCCCCAAAGCATCCTGGGAAACAGAGGTGCCTGTTTGCCCCCACTATTGAGGGGGCCAACATCACACGATGTGCTGACATCATGTACAACATCGTATGGTGTACTGATGTGGTGCACACACTGATGTCACTCAATACTGAGGTGACCTAGCACCCACCTTAAGAACTTGCAGGGCACCTGCTGTGACCTATTTTTTGTTCAGGGTGCTGAGAGTTGCTAGGAGACACCTTCCCTCTATTCACTCCCAGAGTTACAGTTCCCAGAATTCCCTGGGAAGATGAATTGGCCAGATTGACTTAGTCAAGTCCAGGTAGGATACAAGCAGTTGATCCACAAACCCACGGATGAGAAGTAGGGGGAATTTTGCCCGCTAATTGCATTAATTCCAATCATACCACAGTGGCTTAAATCAATATAACCATGTTATAGTAATGGGCTAAAACCCACAATCCATTATAAGTTCAAGCACATTTCAATGTATGGCAATCCTTTATACTTCTCTGTGATAATATATTGTAGACAGAAGTTTCCATCTCCTGGGAAGTGTAGGATGGAGTCTAAGTGAAGAGAGGGAAGTATTCCAAGATTTTAATGTCTCCTAAGAATAGGAGATAAAAGCATAATTCACTGAGCTCTTATTTTAGTCAAATAGGAAACCTAACACTATGAAGACGAGACAGCAACATGAACTTTGATGGGCACAATGTTCTACTTAGTAATGGCTCTAAGAATCACTGCCCAGACATCCCTTTTGGACATTGCCTCCTAGTCCCAGACATGGAAAGCAGCTTGCATTATTTGTCCTGCCTGCTTCTTTACTCAGCCTTTATTTTGTGATGTTTTAGTTGCCCAGATAAACATATTGACGAGTGTGGATGTTTTGAATGTTATCTCTGATTGGCTTTTCAGCATAGCTCCAGTTTTCTAAATGTGTAACTGTTTTGGAATACAGAATAAAGGTGCTGAAGATGCTGAACTCCTTTGTCAGCCCCATCACTGCTTCAGAAGTTGTACAGTAGTAGCGGTTGATGTGACTGTGCTGCTATCCCACCTTCCAAACTCACAATGAAGTTGCATGCTGGTTCCACCTAGGGTAAGAGCTAAACTTCTCACCTGACAACATTATAAGAAGACACTCCAGTCTATCTGAGGACCAGGATTTGTGTTTGGAATGGCCTCTGTGGCCTTATTTGCATGTAACCTCCAGCAGGAAGGTTGGCACCTCTATGATTGGTCTGTACATGAAGGTCAGGAGGTCAGAAAGTGCGGTAATTCAGAATGGGAAAGAACCTTGCCTGAGAATCCTGGAGAGTCACTTTTGACAGTTGCTAAAGTTACTACTGAGCAGTGTTTGAAACTCCAATAGTAATGGGCGCGTTCTGAGATAGAGAATGTTATTATTGCAAGCATTTTTCTGAACTCTTGTCACAGCACCCTGCACCGAAGATTTCCATTCAAATTGCCACGGTTGGCACTGGGGGCATAGCAGGAGAAATTCCTCCCCGCCAACCCTACGTGAAGGTGATCGCTGAAGCAGGACCTCATAGACAGCCGCGTCTCAGCTGGCTTTGCAGATCGGCCTGCTTCCTGTCTGCCTGGTCTGTAAGGAGAGGGTGTGGTGGGGGAGGATGAGCTGTGGGGCTGCAAAATGCCTCCTGCCAGACCCTAAGCTGCTGTGGATGCTGCCGAGGTGCCTTTTGGAGCTGTTGCTCAGACTCCCAGAGCCCCATCAGCGCTGCAAATGTGGAGCTGCTTGTAGCTCCAAACAACCCTGTAAACCCAAACAATACTCTCACTCCACGAGGCAGCAGCAGGAGTGATCCTGCCTCCTCCTCCGCCTCCTCCTCCTCCTCCTCCTCCTCCCTCTTCATGGTCAGGCGGGGAAGCTGTTTAAGAAGTTGGAGCAGCAGAATGAGCAGCTCTGCATTTGCAGCCTTGAGCATCCCTCTGTCCCCCGCCGCTGCCAGGAGCATCCTTAGATGTGCCTCTTTTGGTGTTGCATGAGCCAGGGGATCTGCCAGGCACCGTGGCACAAATGCAACTAGAAATTGTATTTTAGTGCCCCACGACCCAGGTTCTATGTAGCACCTTGCTGTTCTTTCCAGGTTTCGAACAGTGCTACTGATCTAGATGGTCTGACTCAGTATAAGGCAGGCTCCCATATTCCTATGATTGCATGCTTCCATACCATGTTGGTGAACCTCAAAATCAGGAGAAGATGAAGAGTTTGATAGATGAAATATCACAGTTCACACAGCTTCAAGTCAGCAGTACTATTGCAAGATGAAGCGTTTTCACTATACTTTTATGTCACTGTACTGAGCCAGTGGTGGAAGTAGGCTCGTCATCCATTTTTAGTGGCACAGTCACTTCGGGAGAACCAGGAGAGGAGTGGAAGTGAGTGACTGGAGACTAGCTGAAGCTAAAGGGTGCAAATTGAATTAAAAGCCTCTTCTGCTGGTCAAATGGATTAGCTCTGTTTTCTCAGCTTCCTTTGAAGTTTGATCATTTTTGTTCTGCTTTATATTCAAATAGCCATTTTGAAATCGGGTCCCCAAAGTAATTTGTGTTTAGCCTGGTATAGATAATACTTTGTCAGCGATTTTTATCAAAGCATCATCAGTGCATTGAGCTTTAACTTCTTTGTTCTTCCAGCATTTTGCCAAATCCCTCTTTGCTGCAGCTAAGTTTGATTAACTCTAATAGCCAAGTTATGCCTCTTCTTATATCCTGCATCCCTGCTTAAGATCAAATCTGATAATAAATATCCATTTACTCACCCCCACTGTTTATGAGTTGTTCACTGATAGCGTGTCCTCAATACTAAATTATTTCGAGGTTCTGGCATCACCACCTACCACAATTCTGTGGAGGGCCTGCCACTTTTGGGATTTTGAGAGTCCTATCATTGCCAACATGCCCCTCCCTGCCTTTTCTATAGAGTTTGTATCTAGAGATAACCAGAGGTGTCCCACCAGTCACACGGGGTAAGGCAGCTGCCTCAAGCAGCACCCAAGAGAAGCGGCACTGAGTAGGACAAGGAAGCCACTGACCCACTGGTTCTTTCCATGCTTTCCTTCAAAACCAGGCACTGAATCTCACCCATCGTGGCTCAGATACTTCTGTCATTAGAAGATAAACACCTATACACAACATCTCTTGAGAGGCATCTGATCCACGTATTTTCTTCTGTCAAGAGTTGGATACCTCAGTTGGGAGAGCATGAGACTCTTCATCTCAGGGCCATGGGTTCAAGTTCCACATTGGGCAAAAGATTCCTGCATTGTGGGGGACTGGACTAGATGGTGTTCAGGATTCCCTTCCAACTTCTACAATTCTATGATTCTATGTTTCTGTCAGGTCTCCCTACATTTTCATTGACTCATTCTTCCTTGCCCTTGACCCGTTGGGGTGATTCATTGTGAACCAGAAGCTGTTCAGCTCCTGTCAACTTTTTCCCAAGGCTAAGTTTCAAAGCTGCTGCAGCCTCACTGCTATTTAAAACTAAACAGAACTACAAAATGGCACAGCAGGCATGACCAGGTGAGCAGATGGCTGTCAGTCTTAAACATCAGTATGGTGTCATGAGGAACTGAGCAGCTGATCAGACTTTGGTACTAGTTATCATAAGCAGGAGGAAAGAAACTGATTTGCTTTTGCACACAAGAAACAGCAAAGGAAACTCACAGACGAAAAGAACTACCAGAGTCCAGGCAACATGTATGTTCGCTTGCTTTTACAGACTCATTGCCTTTGCTTGCCATTATCACTGTGATTGAAGGCTTCTGTGTGCGATGATGTAGACTAAGACTGCTGGAGGCTTTCATGGAAACACTGCTAAAATGTGTATTTGTGTCTTTTTAATACAGATTGGACAACCAGTATATTTTCAATCTGTCAGTTTGACTGCTCTCTTCCTTCCATCTTTCCTGTAACTTTTTAATGACCTGTACATGTTCTTCCAGGTACCTAATTCAAACAAATGAGTTATGGATTAAACACGAGTGACGAAGTGAAATTTCATTCAGAGCTGATTATTTGACTCTCTTTTTATTTTTACAGGTAAAATTCTGGGGTTTATTTGTTTCATTTTCCATTCTACTCTGCACTATTGGTAGGAATGCCTGCTTATTGGCCCCTGTCATCTCCACCAACATCATCAGTATCATGACTATTATTATTATTATTATTATTATTATTAGTTTCCATACTGCCTTTCCCATGGGAGTCTAGGATGATGAACAACACAGGAAAAACAATCCATACAATAAAAGTATCTAAAAATACATTTATAAACACACACACACACACACACACACACACACACACACTATTATATACTGAAATTTCAGTTGACATTCATGCCTCAAAAGCCTGGATGAACAGATTTGTCTTCAGTTTCTGTCTAAATGTCATCCACATGGGAGATAGATGCAACTCCCTGGGGAGAGAGTTCCACAACTCATAAATTCTCTCTTTTTGTTCCAGACATGCTAAACAGAGACCAGGTCCTTGTGACCCTCCAAAAATTGTTGGACTCATCAGCTACACCCAGCATGGCCAATGGTTAGAGATGAGGGGATGTCAAGGATGATGGGAGTTGTTGTCCAACAACATCTCTAGAGGGCCACAGCTCCCACACACGAGGAAGTAACATAATACAAGACATTAGAAAAAGTAAACTAACAGAACTGCTCAAGGCTCTGATAAAATTATCTGACTTAATGTTGCTGTCAGAATTAGCCTTGGGTCATTGAAGTCTGAGAAAGATTTATTAGACTGTGTTAAATCACCACACAAGGCCACCATTAGTGGAGACACAGTAAAGCAGTACCTTCACATTTCCACAACCATAGGTCCCCTAGAAGGCTATAATTCAAATGTGATTATACTTTGGCTGAAGAAAAAGCAATGGAATCCTCAAACTGGTACTAAATCAAAAGAACAGGGATGCTTTAAAATTTATTCTTTAAAAAAATAAAAAAATATCAATTACAATATATTGCCTAAACTTTTTTTTTTTAATGTTGGCGTTAGCATATTACTTACTAGTCCATTTTCAATATATTACAGCTATTTGATGGGATGCAATGCTTAAAAGGGTACTTTGCATCTCAAAGTTTGAGTGCCAGGCCTAATATGGGGTCTAATTAGCTGAAAGGAGTGAAGCATACTTTTAACTCTAGAAATTTAAACACATGTATTCTAAAGAGAAACAATTCAGATTACTGCATCTGTGGTAGCAGCCTGGAAGTTTTATGAGCTCTGTGTGAGGTCAGTGAGAAAGGGGTCTGAATAATGTAGAGTACAAACTGTTGGAATTCTGCCCGGGTCAGAGGAATGTGCCATAGCGTAGGCGCCGGCAGATATTCCTGATGACCTCCCCGCGTCTCCCTCTGCTGATAAGCAGGCGAGGTCCCGGCGATTCTTCTCAGATGTGTGAGAGGAACACACCGTTCTTCCTCTCTCCCCTTTGGTGTCCCCCAGGGAGGGGAAAGAAGCAGACAGAAAACTATTTACATCTTTTATTTCTGCCTCTCATATCAGTACAGAGAAACATGTCTGCACTCGACAACAGTAAGAAGAAACTCCACCCAAGTACTTCTAGTACAGGTCATATGACACACACACTGAGCTAACATCCGGTGCTCAGTACAGAATGGACTGCCCCTTTGTTCCCATGGCAACAGTCACAAACATCCTGTCTGGCTTTCCAGCCACAAGCAGCTGACTGAGCTGCTGGAGCCTTTGCTTGCTGCAGCATTGGTGCTTTAGAATAACAAACTCCCCCTAAAGTATCAATGCTTGCTGCGAGCAAAGCGTCATCCAGAGAAGAAAACAAACAGTTGTTATACTTATAACATTCCTCTGTTGTTTCAGTTCCACCCTTGGAACTACCCGCCACTGGTTTAACCAATGTACCTCTCTGGTTGTGTGACTTCACATTACCTTGGTTAACAACTCTCTGTTGTGCCTTTGTCTCTGACTCAGACACAGCTTCAATCTGTCCTTGATCGTTTACAACAGCAACATATGCTAGGTTAGCAAACTCCTTTGAATACCTCTTGGGTGGTACACCCTTCGTTGCTCTCTCAGACCTACGTAAGAGTTGCTTCTCTTCTCTGCTTTCTGGTTCAGCCTTTGAACTCTCTGGAGAACCAGTACTAAGCTTAATCAGTGGTTCATCCTTCTCTTCTGAGGGTCTAGTCATTATTTGAGATTTCCTCTCAATGACTGTTACAACTGAGCTGTCTGAGCTATCGCTGTCATCATCAGTACCACTGAACTCAATAAGATCAAACTCATCATCATCAGAATCATCAGAATCATCTGTGGAAAAAGTGTGAACAATCACTCTCTCCTGTTCAGGAGCACTCTCTAGAAACTTTGTGAGAATCACCTGACCAGATTCAGACAAAATTACTCTATAGAGACCTTTTTCATAACCCACAAAAATGCCTCTGGCATTCTTTATACCACTTGGAGCTTCTGTTCTCACATGAGACCCGAAAACCTTAAAATAGGCAACAGAAGGTTTTCTATTGAACAGCTTCTCAAAAGGAGAACATCCCAACTCTGTTGAGACTTTTCTCAACCACACATGAAGATAGGACGCTAGCGACTCGGCCCAATATTCATGTGGTAAATGTGAACTAAGCAATTGTGCATGCATCCCTTTTTGCAATTCTTTGTTCACTTTTACACAGACACATTTCTTCCATGCTTCTTCGGTACTAGCAAGTTTGTGTCTTATCCCTTTCTCCTGCAGGAACCTCTGGAAATCCTGTAACAGAAAAATTGGCTTGTCATCTGTGAAAAGACAATCAATGTTAGCATCATGCATACTTTTAACCTTGTCACAAAACTCCTGAAACTTTTCTAAAGTTTCCTGCGGTTTCTTCATCACATAAACCCAAGAATAATTAGTGTAACAATCAACACACAAAAGGTAATATTTTGCACCGCCTCTAGATGGTTCTAAAGGACCAATCACATCAGCATACACCCGCTGAAACGCTCTGTCGACCTTCTTAGCCACCTTCTTGGTGTCCTTGTTGGTCGGATCTGCAAGAGAAATTTCGTTAAAATCAGAAGTATTACATTTCATGTAATCACTTTGATCAAAAGTCAACAAATACAGTCCATCTTTCTCTTTGGCAGTAAGAAACAGTTCTCCATCTTTATAGATCTTGCATCTTTTAGCATCATAGTACAGTTTCAGTCCCTTCTTTGCAATCTGCGAAGCACTCAGCAGACTATATCTCAGTTCTGGAACCAGGTAAACATCGCTTATAGTCAAGTTCAGACTCTCAAGATACACAGTCCCAATTCCGGTCGCTTCCAGTTCTTGACCGTTGGCTTGTTTCACAGTGAAGCTTTGCTTCTTCAACGTCGAAAACAGTTGTCTGTGTGGGCAGAGATGCTTCGTTGCCCCCGTATCGATTATGAATGCGTTCCCAACATCTGGCGTGGTTCCTTTCGCCATCATAGCCTTTGCAGGTTTCACCTGGCACTTGTTACGGCTTTTGCTTGACGCCTCAGGCTTCGTAGAGCTGTTCTTGGCTCCTTTTGACTGTCGCGGCTTCCTACAGTTCCGTTGTAGATGCCCAGTCTGTCCACAATTGTAGCATCTGACGGCGCTCAATGCTACAGCATGCTCTCCAGTAGCATCAGCAGTGGGAAGATTTGAACTCTGTTCTTGCCTCCCCCTGTCCTTCACTTCCAGTGCAGCAAGTCTGTCGTGTTCGTTGAGGACCACCGCACACACCCTTTCCGCGGTCAGGTCTTGAGCCGGTAGCGAACCAAGCTGACTTGCAACAACCTTGTAAGTCCGGTTCAGGCTGTTTATCATCATGAAGCAAAACACTTCCTCCTGTAGACGAAAATTGCGTTCCACCATCTGTTGACACAAAAACTTCATTTCTGTCAGGTGCGCTTGAACATCTCCATCAGGCGCTAATCTCAGATTGGTCAACTTCTCAAAATACAGCAACGCTGAAGAACCGGCATCTCTCTGATGCGTTGTACGCAGCGTATCCCAAACCTCTTGCGCATATTCTAAATGCTGGATATGCACCAATTGATCATCTGAGACACACAGAATTATAGCAGTCCTGGCCTTCACATTCTGTGACTCCCAAGCACGCGTTGGTGCTGCAGGAATGGGGTTCTCAATCACCCCAAAAAGCCTCTGATTCTGCAACAGGGCCTTCATCTTTACAGACCAAGATGAATAATTGTCATTGGTCAGGAGGGGTGGAGAAGGCAAGCCTCCCCCCTTCTTAGCATCCATTTTGAGTCCTTGCATTGACTCTAAAACACAAGCCTCTAAAATCCAATAGCTGGCTTGTTTACACTCTTGACACCTGGCAGTTCTGACTCTGGCTGCGTTGGAAAGTCCCTTCCATCAGTTCGTGAGGACCTAGTCATAACAAAGCTTTGTTTTCGCCTCTCTGAGGCATAGACTGACTGTCCAGCCCTCTCGATTAACTTTTCAGTCCTCCCTCACTGAAGGACGTTGCTTAGCAACAGCGCATATCTTTCCTCGGACAGGAAACCACAAGAATCTCTGGAATGCAGGCCTCTTCTAAGTTGGAGCTGCTTTCCCACACACGCTCTCCGTGAAGCAGAGAATGAATCAATCTGCATTCACACTTTTAAGCCCTTATAAAAATCTCATACCTTGGGCTGTCAGCTTCTTCTGGTCAGCTTCTGGCTGCAGAGGATCAGCCTCTCACAACAGGCTTCCATGGAGCAGAGGAGGACAATTCACCAGCCTCTCATCCAGATGTCCGATGAATCGAAACCATCCGAAGGCTGCCACTGTTGGAATTCTGCCCGGGTCAGAGGAATGTGCCATAGCGTAGGCGCCGGCAGATATTCCTGATGACCTCCCCGCGTCTCCCTCTGCTGATAAGCAGGCGAGGTCCCGACGATTCTTCTCAGATGTGTGAGAGGAACACACCGTTCTTCCTCTCTCCCCTTTGGTGTCCCCCAGGGAGGGGAAAGAAGCAGACAGAAAACTATTTACATCTTTTATTTCTGCCTCTCATATCAGTACAGAGAAACATGTCTGCACTCGACAACAGTAAGAAGAAACTCCACCCAAGTACTTCTAGTACAGGTCATATGACACACACACTGAGCTAACATCCGGTGCTCAGTACAGAATGGACTGCCCCTTTGTTCCCATGGCAACAGTCACAAACATCCTGTCTGGCTTTCCAGCCACAAGCAGCTGACTGAGCTGCTGGAGCCTTTGCTTGCTGCAGCATTGGTGCTTTAGAATAACACAAACTGCCTCAGGAGCTATCCCAGGGCTCATTCCTCTGTCTTGCACATGCAGGTTATACAAGCAAAAGTGTCTTCTGATTGAGAAATGCTCACTCCTACACATGGATGACATAGAAATTAAATTTGTATGCACATTTAAGGGCACATACCTAATTTGCCATTTCTGAACACAGCCACATTTTGAAATTTGCATTTCTTTGAATTTTGCAACACAATTCTCCAACCAAGTAATGTGTACAAAAATGCAAATAATAAGGTAAAGTGTGCATAAAAGTGAGAACGTTACTAAAAATTGTATTAGAGGAAGTGGCTTTGCAAAAATATGTATATTAGGCAAAACTGCACTGTGTACATGAGGAGAAGTTTGCCTAAAACGCTGATGATGAGGACATAAAAAATAATAATGCAAACTGATATGAAATCTGGATAACTGAACCTAATGGCAGAAAAATGAAAAAGTTAAAGAAAGCAAAAGTTGACAGATTTGCTCACCACTGCACACTTGCATGCAAATATACAGGTGTGCAAACTGCCCTGCATATATCAGATTTTTCATTCTGTGTTTCCCCCCCTCCCTCTGAGAGGTAGAAGAAAGTATGGAAGGGAACCATACAGCTATAAGACAGATGGAGTAATAAAACATAATTATTGACATTGTTGTTCTCTGTGTGAGCAGATATGTATTCTAGTCATAATATGAATAATTTATTCTTCTATTTGAATTTCTGATGAACAAAAGCTGAATACTGCCTTCCAAACAAATGCTTTATTCAGCTGCAATCCTTCCTCGCTTACTGCCTCTGCAACATACAAACAAATTTAACTTCTTGTTTGGTACTGGAAATAATTGGTAAAAGTGGTTTTAAGTCAACACATGCCATTTTTCTTTACATTTCCTCCTTTTGTTAAAGTCAGTATGTGTACTACTGGAGGTGTAGTTATAATGTATAATGGAATCTGATGGACTGCAGTTTCCAAAGCGGACTCTTGTTCTGATCTGGCTGGTGCAGATCAGGTGAGTCTGCTTTGGAGTCAGAGTTCATAAGAATCCACTCCACATCCCACCACTCTGTTACACAGTTTTCCCACACTCCCCATAGCAGGACATGGCCCAGAGCACTATGGAAGGTGAAATCCTTGCAGGGGCTCTTTCTATTTTGTCATTTGGGCTGTGTGGTGGGAGGGAAGAGGTGGAGGAAGCCCCCCCCCTGCCCTTTCTGGTTGTGTAATTGTCACACCTGTAAAACATGTTCAGAGCACATTCCCTCTCCTCAAGTAATCCAGGGAACTGCAGTTTGTTAAGAATTATCAGAACTGTAGTTTTGTGAAGGGTAAACTAGAGTTCCCAGGACTCTTTTGAGGGGAAAGGGATATGCTTTGAATATGTTTGAAAGGCATGGTGTGTACACAGCCTCTGTTGTTCCTCCTGTTGCTGCAACCGCACCAAAAGAAGGGAGGAGATGGTTAGGGTTAAGAGGTTGGGTGTGTGTGAAGGCAACAGAGATAGAGCAGTGCACAAGCCTTCCAAGATTTTCAGGTTCGTTCCAGGCATGTTTCCATGATTTCTACCCATGAGGGATGGGATGGTGATGGAAAAATCTTAAGCCAATCTTTGGAAGATGCAGTCATCTCTAGTTCTTATGCAACACAAGTGATAATGGATAGTTAATGGGAGTTAATGGGGATAATGGGCACTGCAGTGCAGCAATGGCAAGAGGGCAACAGGTTTCCCACCGCTGGCATCAGTGGATGATGAAATCATGGCATTGAACTCGATAAAGTAATGTTTGTAGGCTGCATCAAAATGGACTAATAAAAGGCCTAGTAGCTTCAAGGGAACATTTGCATGTCACTTATTAGTCAGATCTCTATAAATTAAAACCCATTATGCTTAATGTTATTCTGCAATCACTCTGGAAACTACTAATCTTGACCTCTTTTCATTTCAGCTGCCGTTTGGCTATTTCTAGGTCATGCTGCCCCAGGGATCTTAAGAAGAACCAAAGTCAAAGCAAAGCTGTCAGACACAAATGAACAATTGCTGGCAAGATAGGACAATCCATGTTCCATGAAACGAGAGATGAATGAACAACCAACAAGAATGAATAATCTATAGGAGACAATGTAATCCAGAGATAAGTGAGATACCAAGTTGATTTAGAGGGGGCAATTCTCATTTTAAATCCACGAGATCTTGCTTCTGAAAATCAAGCAGTTAATAAAATTGTATGTTGCTAAGAAGAAATAGTGAGAATAGCAAAGGTGGTGGAAAATCAAATACACTTCTGCCGTAAACTGGTAAATTGAATTGTGACTAGAATTGTGTCATCCTAACATGGCGCAAATGTACACTCAAAACAGTAGCATTGAAACACCATGAACAATATGGTCTGTGTAAATAAAACACGCTTTGAGAGCTGATGTTGCTTGAGCCAAATCCTGATGGGCGCAGTCATCCCACTCACCCTTCCTTAGTTGCCAGTCCTAGAGACAAAAGAGGGCATGGACGAGCAGTATATGTGACAATAGCAGCTGACCATTGTGCAATTGATACAGAATGAGGTTCTGCCCCTCACTTGATTCTCAAGGTGGATCTGCTTCAAAATTAGTTTTTGACCCGGAAGGTCGAGCTTTCAAACTCTAAACAGGAATTCAAATGTGAAGAGAAATTCACTGTAATCTAATTCCAGGTGTCCACCATCAACAGTTACCTGAGCAACCCGAGTTAAGTTGGCATAAGATGCAACCAACTATGCCTGCTTGATTGACAGGAGAAGAATTCACTTCTTATTGCTGCTTAAAATAATGAACTGTCATGCTTCAGGATTCTGACTGAATAGTTTTTGTTGTGGACAACATTTTTTGTCGCAATGAAAGGTAGCTAAACTCAGATGTCCATGTAATGATTAAAAACATCCCTGTCTACATCAAATGAGGCCTAGAAATCACTTGGTATCTCTGTCTCTCTCTCAACGAACCAAAAGTTTGCACTGATAGATATCTAATCTGCAGCTGCTGAACAAAGAGGCAGGTGTCAACTTACATAATTAATTTCTTTGAGGTAGCCACCATGTAGAGTTGATCCAAACCTCCAGTACCACCTAATTTAGAGTCCTGTATGAGAATGTGTCACTTGGTCCCAGGGGAAGATTTGTGGTCTGTGGACAGCCCTTTGGGGCCCCCTATTCGTTCAACTTAAGGGACGCGGGTGGTGCTATGGGTTAAACCACAGAGCCTAGGGCTTGCCAATCAGAAGGTCAGTGGTTCAAATCCCTGCGACGGGGTGAGCTCCCGTTGCTTGTTCCCAGCTCCTGCCAACCTAGCAGTTCGAAAGCATGTCAAAGTGCAAGTAGGTATTGCTCCGGTGGGAAGGTAAACGGCGTTTCCGTGCACTGCTCTGATTCACCAGAAGCAGCTTAGTCATGCTGGCCACATGACCCAGAAGCTGTACACCAGCTCCCTCGGCCAATAAAGCGAGATGAGCGCCACAACCCCAGAGTCATCTGTGACTGGACCTAATGGTCAGGGGTCCCTTTACCTTTACCTTTACTCATTCAACTAAATAAACATGAATATATCCAAAGATATGATAGAGCTGCCTGCTCCCTAAACACTGCTTAATGGTGTCCCTTTGTGAGCAACGATTACAGCATTCTCTTCAGCACCAGACATCTCTATGACCATTTTGGTCGAAGGATCACAGCTCAGTGGTAGAGCATCTGCCTTGCATTCCAAGGGTCCCAGGGCGGGGAAAGACTTCCTGTCTGAAACCCTGGGGAGATGCTGCCAGTCAGTGTGGACAGTACTAAGCTAGATAGAGCAACAGTCTGACTCAGTATAAGGCAGCTTCTTTTGCGCCATGCCAAGAGATTGTGCATGCAATAAATTCCTCAACATTGAGAAGAAAATATCCATAATCAAAGAGTTGTATCCTACCTTTCTGCTTCATTAAAAAAGGATCCCTAGTGAATTACAAGCAATGTTTCAGACACAACCTAATAAAACTCTCAGAAATCACTGTAATGAAATGAAAAGGAAAAGCTGTTCACCCACAGATATAGTAAACATGCTATGAACAAGCCATTTCACTGCTGCTTCAAGAACTCTGTATGTGCCCTGGAGCCTCTGCTTGCACATTGGCCGGTACTTTATCAAAGTGAAATGATTCCAGCCTGCCTGTAAGTTGGAGAAACATTATTGCATACTAAACGTTTCTAGTCAATCATTAAAATTAGCTTGAACCTAAATGTTAGCTAGAAAATGAATATTAAGTGTTCAGTTAATATGACCACGGGACCAGAAGCATCATAAAGATGAGGAAAATTGGTGCCTCACAATTTTAAAATGTGTTTGATTAAACAAATTAATTTTGTAGAGTGCTTTGAAAATGAACAGTGTGGTGTAATTGCTTAGCATTATGATAATGAGGTTTGCTAACTTATCGACAGCTCCGTTTATTATATAGCATAAAAGGCTTACAATACAGTAATGTGCTGATAATGCTCAATATCAAATAGTACTGAACTTTTCCTTCTTCTTTTCTCCATTCCCCCTCACCAAAAATGCCATGCAGACCCAGTCAAATCAGATGGTTTTCTTGATCAGCCTGGTTAATTTGCTCTAACAATGCCACTGCATTGTCATTGTAAATCAGGTCACTGAAAAATATGGGAATTGTAAAACGTGATACTAGATTCCCTGATACTAGATTGTGCAGGTGGCAGTATGGGGAAATATGTGGGTTAGGTTAGTATCTGCATTCTATTTCTCCAACTGAAAGGTTATTTGATATGACCTTTGTTACAAGTTTAAAATGTAATGTTTATTTTTGGGGGGTTGTAAATAAGGATGAGATGACTATTCCAAAGGGAAACAATTAAATAGGAGCCCCCCTGCTCAAACACAGGAACCACAATTCCCACAGCCCACCTACGAATTTTTCAAGTGAGACATTTTATCTTTAAGAAGACAGGAGGGTTATGAAGTAGCAGATATTTCCCAACTAGTAGCTGAGGTTTTGGTGTGACATCACCACTCACCTGATCTCTGGTTGGTTACTGGAAGTTAGCTAGGGAGGAGCAAGGTCAGCATGGTGCAAACGCATCAGTGGGAGCATCAGATTGGCACTGCGAGTGCATTTGCGCCATGCCAACCTTGCCACCTTTTCACCTCCCCCTATCTACTTTCTGCTAAGAAGCAGTGATGTGACTGACTTTGAGGTCAGACCATGCTGTCTGCTACTGTTCCCAGCACAGTGGCAGAAAGGGATTCTCAGGGCTGTTTTTTGATGGCAAATGATTCACACAGGGTCTGTTCTTGCTGGAGATTATGCGGCTTGGTAGTTCCAGCCCAAGACATTCTGCATCCTGAGGCAAGGACAATATGTTTCTCCCCCTTCTCATTTCACATGCAAAATCCATCAGGCAGCTGAATCTTACTTTGACGTTGGCATTGGGTCAGCATTTTCTGCTTAGGGAGGACAGAGTAGGCACACACAGCTCTGTCCTCCAGTATCTCACTGCCATTCCCTCCTCTTGGCATCTGCTGCCTGAACTAGGTTCTTCATTCTGCCAGCTCAGGCCCTATGAAAATCAAACTTTTTCTTTTCAAGTGACTAAAACAAATGAAGACTTTAGGTAATTGCATTCAAAAGCATTTTCAGTCACATGAGATATTGTTATATGATAAACAGAATTTGTTGAGCAAGAATAACCTTTTTAACTTTTTGCAAATTAAATGCTGGTGATTGAGCAAATGGAAACAGAGGTAACACCCCCCCTCCCCATACACAGTTGAAGCTCTTTCTCATGAGTACCCAAGAGGAAGGAGTCTGCAATTATGGGCCTAACGTGTGTGGCTTGCAAAAACTTTTTCTTTGAGTTTATATTCTAGGCTCTCAGGAGACACAGGAAGGAGCTGTGGAAAACTCAGAGTTTCTATCTATTATTCTCTCAAATAGGTCCATTAGGAAATCTTCTCTAGCAAGTGGTGATCTTTTTTTAATTTTTTAAAATACTACTATTATTGCATTCATACAACCCTCCTTGTTATTTCTTTCATTATATGCAGTCTGTTCATTGCCTTTAAAAAAAGCTCTTTATCCACTTTGATTAGATAATTTCTCCATTATTTAAGGTTTGCGGTAGTGTTGTGAAGAGGAGTCTTTATCCTATTTCTTGCACACTGGGATCTGAAATCATTAGTTCGTCTTCTGCTACAATGATGGTTTCCCCTGCCCTCCCATCCTCCCTCCCTTGCTCTTTTCTCTTCCTTCTCCTATTGCTTTTCCGGCTTTGAATAAAAACGAATGAGACCGATCCCATCCATAAGTTATGCCTGTTGGGCAGCATATAATCACTGCTAAGCCCCCTGTTTCAGAAGACCACAGCAGGCAGGAAAATATGTGCCACACAATGATATTTGCACATGGGGCACATGTGTGTGTGTGTGTTGCAGTGTGTGTTTGGGTGAGTGGGAGGAAGGGAGAGCAGAGAACTTTATCTTAGGAATTACATCCATAAATAATTCCTCCTTTTTGCAATGACAACAGCACACTATCAGCAATCAGCCAAATGATCAAAAGACTTGTTAGGATAAAGGTGGCTCGGTGGAATGAAAAGCATCCCGAAGCCAGCAGTTAACTGAGACTGCTGTTCTTTGCACCATTTCTGCAGATTGCCTATATCATAGTCCTGCCTCAGAAATGTGGGCGCAGGTGTGACCCTTAGCATTCCTTTTCTCTGTGGGACCACGGCCCCGGATATTGAACCTTGACCTTTTTGTATACTGGAGCGATGGGGTTCCAAGAATTGGTATGCTTTGGTTCTGGTCTATATGGCTGCACTCTATACAGGGGCATGTCAAGGGCTATGATTATGAGTCTGAGTTCTGTGTGCATCTGTGGTTCTGTCATTGGGTAGTTGCATTGTCAAGCGGGAGATTTGGGCTCCAGTCCTGCTGCCCTTCCACTTTGCATCTGAAATCATGCTCCTACATGTGCCCCCAAAACAAGATCCAGAGGGTCCTGTGAACCATCTGGAGTAGATGTTAAAGGTTGACTAGAAGGGCTGCAGGGGAGGGATGAATAAGGGAAAGGCCTGTTGCATGAGAAGAAGCCTATTCCACTCATATAGCAGCAATGTTTGATACAGCCCAATGTGTACACATTCATGTATGCTGGAAGTGTGTCATACCCTCCTATATGTGTGTGTATGTCTTGAAATGTGTTTAGAAATCTTGAAATGTTTATCTTAATTTTTTATATCTACATCCAGTTCTATTGCTAATGATTTTGGCTAGCTTTAAAATCTGTGGAACACAGGACTACCACAAATCTGCCAACTGATGCCCTAAGAGAAAGGTAAACTAAATAGTTGGCCTTTTCCACCAACTTGAGTTATGTATAATTCAATGTATCTGAAGCAAACTCTTGTGGGTAAAGCAGAGCCACAAATAATGTAGAAGTATTTTGCCATACCTGTGACACTGTATGACTGTCATTTTAAATTGGCCTGGGTAGCAGGATCGCTGCGCTTAGATGGCCAGTGGGATCTCGCTGTCTGTCAGATTTTTGGCTTGTTCTTGACAAGTTGCTTGACAACTCAGTGACAGCAACTACAACCCAATTATGCCTCATCCTTGCAGTTAAAGTGAGCTACTCACAGTGTGATCACTGGGACCAAAGTGACTTAAATCCAGGGATTCTGATTGCTGTATGAATTACACCCCGGTACTCCAGTCCTAACATTACTGGGAAGGAAGTTCTATTTAAATCAGTGGAAATTGTTTTCAACTAATGTGGCAAAGGCAAGATAATGCTCCAATGTGGGTCTCTAGTTCCCGTCTCTGAGCCCAGATATACTCATGTGCAAAATGTTGCTGAATGGAACTGGTACCATACATGGTACTTTGTGAATTTACCTTTATACTGGCATTAAAATGCAGATAGCTAGTCTGGGTTTTCAGATTCACATTGCATTGCAATAACAAAAGATCTTTTTATTTGTTAATAATGACCACAATGGGTTTTTTGTGCATGAAAAACAAAAGACTGGATCTAGTTTTGTTTTTCAACTGCAGAATCAGCTCTCATGAGTGCAGAACATGTTGTGTTTACTGACATATTGTGACACCATATCAGATATCTTAACTGTAATATAAAAGAGCTCTCCCTTAGTAAAGCCTTCTGATACACTCTAAAATTTCTCTTTTGCTACTTTTTGCTGCAATATTTTATTTTCTGGGAGACATTTTCCCAGCGTGTTTTGTTTTATCTCATACAAATTGGTCAGTTTCATAGTTAATTTTGGACAGTTATTAAGACATAACAAGTGCATTGTAGTTGTAGTTAGAGCAGACATATTCTAAGAAAAGCGTCTTAGAATGTTTTTATATTTACCTGAGTACATTCAGAAAGAATATGATGATGCTTGTACATCCTATCCACTTCTGTTAATGAAAGGAAATGCTCTTCAAAGATGCATCACTTCTTTTAGCCTTCACACAGATTGGCTTTAAAAATGAATTAATTCTGATTTGATATGATTTTTGCTTCTGTGTTGTAAACAATAAACGTGGTTAACAGTTCCCTCATGAAACTCCAAGGTTAACCTCTGTCTTGGATTGGTTTCCTCACTATATATTTGTTCCTGCTTAGACACATTTGCTTATCTGTGTGTATTTCAGTAAATCACATAAATTAGCAGGAAATTCTGTAACCACAGTGACTGAATAAAAAATACAGCCCTATGAGTATCCAATTTCCATGTCTTATTGGGGAACACTGAATGTTGCCATTGTCAGAAACCTCTGGTTAGCAGGGAAACGTAAAGTCTGAACGAAAACCCTTGCAAGACAGCATGGTAGAAATGTTTTAAATCCACTTGCAACATAATTTGATGTACTTAGTGCGGAATGGAAGAACTTGGGTTTAACAGTATTGCTTCCATATATACTGAAAAAAATCCATTAAGTCACTTTACTGAGGATGTCTGACAGAATGTTCTATTGACAATGATCTTGGGGGAGTACTTCAGCTACAAACTTTGTTTTCTGCTCTTTTCACGGGGAGAAAAATTCATTGAAGCATGTGAGGACAAGATTACAAAATTATTTTTTCACAGCATCCGGGGACTGCCGCAGAGGCTGACTGCCGCAGGGGTAGGTTTGGCCCCAGTTTCACCCTCCACACTAGAAGCCCCATGCTCCAAGTGGTTTTACCTGTAAAGGACAGTCGTACCTTGGTTCTCAAATGGAATCCGTTCCGTAAGTCTGTTTGACTTTTGAAAACGTTCGAAAACCAAGGCACAGCTTCTGATCGGCTGCAGGAGCTTCCTGCACAGCTGCGGAAGCCCTGTCGGACGTTCGGCTTCCAAATATTGTTTGCACACCAGAACACTCACTTCCAGGTTTGCGGCGTTCAGGAGTCAAAACGTATGAGTCACAAGGCATTTCAGAACCAAGGTACGACTGTAGTATGTGTTCATGTGTAGGCAGCCCTTGGACCACAAAATGGTGAGTAATTTGCTTTGGATGTGTGTGTGTGCATGTGTCCGAATACAGTTGGTATCTGTATTGGAATTAGAATTGTTTTTATATATGCAGTTGGTTTTAACCATTTTATATAAGCAATTGTTTACATATGTTTTTATTGTATTGTGACTGACATTGCTTTGAGAAGCTTCATAGGAAGTGGTTCATAAATGAAATAAATAAAAATAATTTCCTTTAGATGCCTTAAACACACACACACACACACGAATGCAGCAGGATGAACCAAAGATGGGAAGGTAGCACAAGTTCCGCGAACTAGATGTAAGGTGATGCAGTATCCATTTCCACAAGGAATGCATTTTCAAATTCCTTATTCTTCATGATTTGATATGATATTGTTGGGGGTTACTATGACATCAAAAAGTCACTTTCAATATTCACTATTGCTTCTTCTTCCTTTAGTGCAGTAACAGGAGTCTGTTTGAAGTCAATCCTGCAGTGTAACTAATGAGTGAAGTAACAATGCAAGATCGCTGCAGGCCCACAAAACTCTGACACTTCCTTTTCAAGATGTGGATTAGCAGCTCTATGTGTTCCATTGAAAACTCGCATACAACAGACATCACTTTTGAAGGAAAAAAGGAATAGCTAATAAGTTTATTAATAATAGTAAGAGAAGTTACCTGATGCTGTAGTAAACATCCAACACTTAAGTAAACTGATTTTTAAATGGTTATTATTTTTGTCCTTTGCTTAAAAGGTATATGAGATGGAAGCTGTTTAAATCACTAATTCTCAATTTTAATTTTCAAAAACTATTGAAAACCATCTCAGTTCCATGTAGTCTTGCAATCCTGGGTTCATCAGCACCTGATTGAAAGAATATCCTTAATTTTGTTACATCAGGACGGTGACATCTTTGAGAAGACAATAGTGTCATTTTTCTTGGCTTTGAACATAAAGTGAGTATTCTCAGAGGATCACCCTGAGATCGGAATTAACTGTGAGGACACTTTAAGAATGCTAATATTTGGGCCTTTCAGATCCAGATTTTGTTGGAGTCATGAAACTGAGTGGTTTATAACATTCAAGAAGACTTCTCCAAAACACCTTGAACTTAATGAAGAGTTGATTACTAGAAGCACAGAAGCTTGTCTACCTTTTGTTTCATTTTCCTCTCATTCTGCCCACATGTGTAATAAAGCCTTAGGGGCTCTTTCTCTGTTGTAATGTGCCCACAAAAGAGAGTGCTTGGCAGGGGCAATGAGACAAGAATTCTTTCATTGCCAGATCTGAAGACTTTCCCCCTGAAAGTTCCTGACACCAAGTGTTACGTGTGTGTTTACTCCAACGGGGCTTCAGATTCAGGTTTGTGATGAAAACACAGCTCTGGGACACTAGAAGGGGCAAAAGAAGTTGGAATTAATGAGTTCAAGAGAAGAGCTACTGACAGGAGATGAGCTGAACACCCTTTTCCTACACACCCCATCATAGGTGCCGAGTGTGTAGGGCTGTCGGTGCTCCAGTTCCCACAACATTTATTTGCGCCGGGGCCGTGCACACTGCAAGCGGCATGTGTTCCTGACATCAGCACACTCAGTGGTGTAGCATATATTACTGCTGAGCGTGCCCCCGAGGGAGCCCACTGTGCCCAGCCCGGCTGGGAGCACTGCCCAGATGTGGATAGGGCTGGCCAGCTTCAGGAGCAAGCTGGTGCCCAATAGAACTGGTAGGATAGAAGGCAGGAAAACCAACAGTAGCTCTTCCCTTACTCTTCTGAGGTTTTTCTAGGGGGTTCTCCTGCCGGAGCCTCTCACCACTCCTCATCGTTCAGCAAGTCCCTGACATCAAGTCACTCCTGACTGGCTGTAAGTAAGCCAGCAAGTGGGTGGGAGTTAGTAGAGGGCATAATTGATAGATTTTAAAAATAAAATTGGTTTATATGTATTTAGCAGAGTAAAAATAGCTTGCAAGCTGGAGCTAACCCACCACCTATCATGTATCTCATTCACACATCACTAGCATTGCTAAAAATGGTACGGTATAATCAATTATAAAGGAGTCCCCAGTTAAAGGTTTCTTTCTCCATGAATCAGCAGAAATGACTCATTCCCCACAATGCACCTGCAGGCATCTTGTGACTCTCTTATCTGTGTTACTGGGCAGATTTGGCACGTAACTTTCTGTCTAAAATGGCTTGGGTTACAGCATACTGTGTGGGTCCTGGTAGGAGATTGCAGGAGTTGTGGAAGGTTTTCTGTTGGAACTGTGGATTCGAGTGAAGAGATAATTTGAAGAAGAAGTTGGAAAATTGCCAGAAATCAGAGAACTATCAGTTGCAGGACTTTGAAAGCAACTGAACTTAGGACTTGGCTGTGAACTATAACACAGCAAGGACTTGGAAGCAAATAATCCTCTCTGGGCTCAGAGAGAGAAGACTACTTGTAACATCTGTAAATAGTGTTTGTATGTATAGTGGTGTATGTTGGTGTTAGCCTTGTAAAGAAAACTCTGCCAAGTGACTGTTTTCTGTAGTGAGCTTAACTGCGTGACAGAACTTCTGTGGCATATACACCCTGCCTTCTACTGACCGGAGGCATGAAAGGTTGCTTATACCCAACAAGAATGAGGTTGGTGTGGCAATGCCCCATTCATCTTCATGGATTACCCTTCACTGCCCCCATTGGAGGATGCACTGCACTAGAGAAAAACCCATCAGAATTTGCTTACATGCAACAAGAATGCAATGTTTAAGTTGACCTTTATTTGTGTAGTTTGTCAAGCTGTCTCCTCTGCACGTCCCTCTGTGGGAGTTCTTGCTTTTGAACTGCATTTTCAATTCCTCTTTTCTTTGGACAAAAACAGTCCCTTCTCTATGCCCCTTCTAATATAGTCTTTGCCTCCCACCTCCTTTTTGTCCTCATAGCTACCATTATTTGCTGCCTGACTGGTTGTTTTCTTTATTTAGAAAAGAAATCTTTCCTTCTGCTCTTCTCTTGCCAAGTATTATTCTCACTGAAGCCTACGTTCTCACTGCAGAATTTCCACAAACCCTCTTTATGACTTACCACTTGTTCTGGCTTGTTGCTGCTTTGCCCCTTTTTCTCTGTGATTATTGATATCTCACAGCAAAACCTGTTATGTTTGAAACGACCCATTTCTCACATTCAAGTAGAAATACTTTGCCTTGTTCTGCTTACTAGATTATCAACGGTCAGCTTCATGAAATTCTTAGCACAAGAGATACTTCAGTAGTGTTTTATCTGAGAAGGTAGGGTCCACCCCCCCCCCCCCATTCTGGAGATTCCCTCTCCATAATAAACCCCTTGCTCTCTCCTCCCATTAAGATTTAAAGTGTTCTCATGCCAATCACAGGGCTTCATAAGAACCTGCCTGCTATTGTTATTTTTCATCACAAGTACTTTTAGCTGGTAGTGGCTACATGCAAACTGTACCTTTGCAGCCATTCAAAGCACATTCATTCTCTCATAGGATTCTGGGCACTGTAGTTTACCCCTCACAGAGTTGCTATTCCCAGCAACCATTAACAATAAGCAATGCTTTAAAGGTGGGTGCAGGGTGTACACAGCCACTGTGTGCCCATTGCATTCCTCTGTTTCATCATGGACTAGGTTTGCTCAGAAATAAATTAGTCGGTTTAATGGACCTACTCTCAAGTAAGTATGCATAGGATTGCAGCCTAATCATATATACTAAGAGTAAGCATATATGCCTATATTTATTTATATATGGTGAGGGTGCAAGTTGAGTGCTTAATGTGCATAATAACTGGTCATTGTGCACATTCACCAGGCCTCATGGAGAATATGTACACAATCCTTCCATGCAGAGGGAATGGAGCGTATTATCCAGTCAATATATACATAATCCCCACAGGCTTTGGGGAATGTGCATATCTCAGCTGAATGTTATGCTCTTCAGGGAAGGATTATAGGTGCATTCACCATGAGGCCTGGTGAATATGCACATTGGCCTCTCACCATGCACATTCACAATTCAACTTACATTCACCTTATTGAATGTGTGTGCACGCTGTTTCTTATGTAGCCAAAAAAGCACTACCCATAAGTGAAAATTACCGTATTAGCAGGGTTAGGGAAAACCAACAGGTTTGCAGAAAAACAAAAAGTACTTTGGGGAAAATCCTATAAAAGATGGTGGAAACCAGAAACAGCCAAATGAAGGCTGAGTATGTCCAGTGGTCATGGAATGGTAGCCATTGGAAGAGGGCACAGCTGGGTGACTCAAACCCTTAACAGGAGCAGTCTGTACTACCATATTTTGTTGCTGGTTACACAGGAATGGTGGTGCATTTTTATTTGACATTCAAAGCCCAGCACTTTGATTGCCATTCCTGTCTTCGTGGGCTGAACCCAGAACCTGGTGGAAAGCTGTGTGCCTTGGAAATGGCCCCACTCCACCAGACATTGTAGTTTTGGCATAGATTTGGGTATTGATTGAATTCTGTGGCACATCAGAGAGCAATCACCCAACAGAGCCCTCTCCCATCCATCCCACACTATCTAAGAAATATGTATTTGTCATTTGAAGAACAGCTTATGCTTTGCAATGGGTAGACAATGGTTATATTAAAGGCCACTTCAGTGGTAGACAGAAGAGGCAGGATCAGCCGTGTCCTCATAATATCATTGTGTACAACACAGTGTTCAGAATGGGGGCTGCTTGTGTTTCATAGGCATTGAACATCCTTTTAGTTTTATTTTTATTTCCAGTTCCTGGCACATTTCTTAACAATTAATAGAACATTGCAATTTTAACGTCTGCTGAGCAGCTTTTGGACTTGGATTCTCTGTGACACAGAGACATATACCTACTTGAAAAGATCTATAGAATTATTTACAAAGGATGCAAATTAAAACAAGCTGCTTCATAAAAGTTATTAAAATAATCTCATTAGGTAGAATATCTGTGTAGAAATGGAAGGCAAGAAGAGAAGGGGAAATTATAGAATGGGAGATGCCAATCTAAACGTATTGAGTTGTGAAACATTTTAATTTGCATGCAAATTAAATATTGAATTAAAAAGCCCCAAGAAAATTAAAGTGTGAACTATTTTGGAAATAAAGGGAGAGACTGAATCATGAACTTGGAAATTTGCCTTTACTAGTTTCTTTTCAATTCCTGTCTCTGTGTGTGTTGCTGTCCCCCCCCCCCCCGCCTTAAGCACAGTTTTTTTTTATAAAAAAGATGGTAGGCTTCATTTCATCTGATAATTTTACTGCAAGAAATGTGTGTTTAGATGAGGGATGGGAACCTGTGGCCTGGTTGGAGCTGATGGGAGTTTCAGTCCAGGAACATCTGGAGCCATGAGTTTTCCACTGCTGGTTTAGGTAGGTAGGTACTGAGTGGAATCCAATTGGTGTCCTTGTGCTCATGAAATGGCTTTCCATCCAGCAGGTGGCTCTGTTAACAGAAGAGGAGGGGAGGCCATTTTTGAGGATTTCTTAAGGGGCAACCACACAGTCTCCATCTAGCTTTGCATGCACATTAATCTTGCATTGCTAAACAGAAGGATAGCTCTGACAGTACTGATCCCTTACCGGTGGGGATGACTACTTCCAGATACTCATTCCCTCTTTACTTTTACTCTTGTGATTGGGAGAACAGCCTGATTTCCAACAGTTCTGGTTTATGTGCAAATTCTGACAGGGACCTGTGAAGAGAAATGAACCGAGGAGACACATGACTGACATGTTGGATTTGAACTCCAGCATTCTGAACTAACATACTAGAAATATGAAGAGGCACACAGACAAGAAATTGCAAGCCTGGGGGGCTTACACTCTTGCATTACCTCTGAAGTATTGACAGCAAATTACAAATTGAGAAGTAGTAAATAAATATAATAAAAACCTAAAGAAAAATAAAATTCAAATATCAACATATGTTACCATTAAAATATGTGCAGCTTTGAAGTTCCTCCTTGCTTTTTACTGACAACAAGCTAACCCCCCCCCCAAACCCTTATAAAATGCTGATTCTTTATGAAAACTGTTAAGTTTTATGCTTGCTTGGCTATCTTTGGTGTCCTGAAAGAAAGTGGTGATTTGTCCTCCTCTGCCCAAAGGCAGGGCTGGGCAGACTTCAGGCTTGTGAGATATTCTTGGTTTGTATAAGAAACCTGAGATCCATCAACTGGGAACAAGTGCAAGAGACATGGCCTTAGAATTAAGCCCTGTAAATGTTTTTGAGTACCCAAACTATACAGAATCCACACTCTTCCTTCCACACAAAAATCTACTCCTGGTTGTTCCTCACTCAGCTGTCTTAATTTCTGCAGTATAGTTTGTGCTAGAATGAAGAATTGTGTTGTTCTTGCCATTGGTAAATGATTGGGGGTCAAATCCCTTTTTATTTCCTTCAGATCACCCCATGATCTCCCAGAAGAGATGTGGCAAAGGTTAAATCAGTTTGCATTTTAGTATTAGATTACCAAAATGGCACTTCCTGAACCAAAGCACACACCCCACACCGAAGTCCCCCAACCAAGGTGTACAAAAACATGTATATTGAGGAAATGTTCATGCGAAAATGCATATATTAATGAAAATAATGTGATGAAATGCATTCTCTTAGGATAAATTCACATGCAAAATTTCACACAGATGTGTTTTTAAAAAAATCACAAATGTACGCAGAAATAGGGCAAACAGAAAGAACCCCAAACTGACAGATTTATCTACCCCTGTCTAACAGTAGGTCTCACTCTAGCTTCTGCCACCCACTTTTCTATGGCTGTGTCTTCATGTTTTTCTCTACAGTGTCTGCCCTGTTTTTAACATCTTTTGCTTCTTGGAGCATTCTTTGAAGGGACATTTGGCCATTCTCTGTAAAGAATCTGTCCTGCTCCTCTAATTCTCTTCTCTATGGCTTTAACAGTCCACTTGAAATGACTGACTCATCCATCTTGGAATGCTTAGGCCCTTAAGAAAAAGAGCATCAGCAACATTTTTAGAAGCCTCAAAGACTTTGTACCTTTCATGCACCAATAAAGCATCGCTGACGGAAGAACATAAAAACACTGAAGTGAGCATTACCCAGTTTCATTCATTCAAATGAGTTGTGCTGTTCTTCATTTCTGAACACAAACTATTTCCAGCCTTTGTGACTGATAATCATTAGAATTATAGTGCACACTGGCAATTATAATAATATTCCCCTAAAGTACATTTAATAATATACCAGGTTTCAAAAGCTTAAGCAGTTCTAAAGAAGGAAAATGATTTTGTTGGAAAGACAGGGATTCACGGGAAACAGTACAGGCCGAGGTGATTATCATATTCTCTTTCAGCTTATTGACAAGGAGAGACATTCTGAATATTATAGAGTCATATTTTCATTTCATATCAATCTTCCTTCAGAGCTGTGTGTATAGTACTTTATACACTTCAGTACTCCCAAAAAGCCCTCTCCATTTCTAATCCTTATGGGCAACATTTAATGATGTTCATCTGTTTGTGCAATGGAACTCCACTTGCCCAACAGGACTTCTTCCCATCAAGGTCCCCCATGCTCCCCAAATATGCTCTGGAGGCTCCATCAACCCTTCAGAGAGGTTTTTTGGGGTACAGAGGGGGCTACAGGAGAGAGGACAGGTTGGAGAAGTTCTGAATGTGCTAAATGATTTGGATGTGATATACTGTTCAGCTCTTCTTGGCAGCAAATTTCTGGTACCGTAGCACAGAATTTTAATTTTACTCAGCCCTGCCTTTCTTTTAGTTAGTTTTTGCCTTCATTTCTAGTGCTTGCTTAGAGCCACGGGACACAGATCAACATATGTGACCTTTAATATCTATGCAGGTTTTATGACTACTCATCCCAATTCTTTTGCTTACAATTCTTAATGAGTTACGCATTTTGTAGGACTGATCCACAAGTGCTTCTATGATGCCAAATGTCCATTGTACAGTACTATGAGGTTCTCAAGCTGGTAGGCATACAATCACATCAAAATATTCACACAACAATCATGTATACAGAATCAACACATCAGGGAGTGGGGAAATTATGCCTCCTGACCTTGCTCCTCATCTTTATGCATTGATCTTAAGGTCAGAATAAAGCACATGAATGTACAAATTATACACACCTAGGCTCTGCATTCACAAGTGGGGACCTGTGGATTCTATGTACGATTGTTTGAAAAGCCTTGGCATTCTATAATCACAGTAAGCCCACATAGGCTGTTATTGACAAAATTGCAGCAATGCCATTGTATGCCTGTGTTTTTCTGGATCATACACCACCACATCCTTACAATCACGCTCAGGCAGGAGCTTCATGCACTCACATAAGGGAAATTGGGGGAGGACTACCCCACCAATTAAAAGATCATCGGCTACTGGTTGTTTTTGACATTAAGCTTTCTGAGAGTACCAAAAACCCTAGCAGGCTGTCTGAACCACGAAGACAGGCTAGGCAGTTCCCTGGAGTGGCACAATTAAAGATGCTTCTGGCACGTCAAACAACCTGGGGACATGGCTTCTTGCATGCCTTGTGGCATGGCTGGCCTGTAGACCAATCAAAAATTTACACAATTTTCTGTAATGTCTGGGGGAGCCACCTGGAACACTTGATGGAGTGCTGCTCGCTGAAGAAGCCATGTGTATGTAAAAAGTGTTCTGTTGTTGCTGCAAATACCAAATTGACAAGTATCTTTCCAGGCAAATCAGCTAGTTGTAGTAATGGGGACCTGTGGGAGCTTTCTGCATAGAGCCAGCTTAAAGGCAGACCTAACAGGGGTTGCCACAATCTGTCTCCCACCCAGCCTGAGATATCAGAACTGATGGTTTATTTGGATGTTTTGGTTCAGGTGAGAAGGACTGGGCTGGAAGCTGCCAGCTATTTATGTTCTTTACAGCCAGAGAAAGCCATCCCCTGCTCCCTGCACAGACATTTTAAAACTATTATGGTGACATAATGCTTGGATGATGTTCTCTGCTACCAGGAGTATCCTCAAAACCTAAGGAAAGTGCTCACATGCTGTGTTTAATAAGATGGTGAAACAGTCTGTTCCACCTTCCCATGCTATCTTTGGCATGGCTACAGGTTCTTTACCTACAGTCTCTGATCTGGTTTGCCTTTATCCCTTCAAACAGCTCCCTCAGTCATTCAAGAAAGGCTGTAATCACTACCAGTATAAGCCAAATTGATGCTGATGCTGCAAAACCACACATTTCTTTAGTGCTTTGCTGGTTTAAAAACTCTTGCCTGCTTGAGGTAGTACAGCCAATGGTATACCTTCCAGATGTTGCTGAAGTCTAACTCCCATCAGCTCCAGGGAGCCTGGCCAATGGTCAGGCTTGATGGGAGTTGTAGTCCAATGCATCTCATGGCACAATGTTGGCTGCACCTACAGTATAGTATATCCAGATTGAAATTTCACCAGCAGAAATGGGGGGACGGGACACAACAAAGTTCTCATTCCCCCCCCCCCAATATAAATTGCACTGTTGAACAGAATGGCTTCCCTCTCACGTATCCCTGAAGCTCAGTTAGCCTTAGCATGATAAATTAATGTGGCTACATCTTCAACAATTCTAAGTAATTCATCAGCATTTGAAATATGCTATGATGGCTATTTGAAGATGCAAGCAAAGCATAATTCCATGATGGATGGTCAGAAGTGCCTACGGAATTTGAAACACTAAAACTGTGCTTCCATTTTAATCTTTTTGAGCCCACTGAATCCTGGCACAATCTCCGTCAATATTAATGGATTTGTTTTAAGTTTTAATTTGGCTCAAAATCCATTCTGTTCTTTAGAGTCCACAACAACAACAAAAGAGAGAGGATGCAATGAAAGTTTGAAGAATGCATGCTCCAACACCATAAAAACATAAAGGAATGTTAAAATAAAAAAACTCCCAGAAATTGATGGGTTTGTCAATTCACATTCACAATAGGCACACAATCTGTTGTGTAAATAGTAGCCTAACATTGATGAATAGAGGGCCTGTTTCTCCACCTACCTTCCTGAAGGCCTCCCTCCTTTCCATTCATCCCTTGTAACATAAGCTTTTAAAACCTTAAATGTTTGAGTATAGCATACTGTGATTTCAAGCTGGGCTCTATATCCTCTCTTCTTTTGTCTTCTGCTTTCCCCTGAAGAAGAAATGTGAGGCCACAAAGCACAGGTTTTTTGTTTACAATGGCTGCCGTTAGTCAATCAAGCTGCTCATGAAGAGAGCTTGGTTCCTGCTGTTTCCTCCCATCAAAAAAAGAAACCATTACCTCTGGAAGGTAATTACATTCTCCAGACACATATAATGCTGGAAACAAAAGCTGCACTTTATAATGCAACTCAACTTTCTATTGCAGCCCATTTTTACATCCAGCTATGAAATGAGACTGAGGCATCAGGTTGCCCATTCATGACAAGTTCCATTAAAGTACACTGAATGCCAACCTCTATTTTGCTCCTTTAATTTCTATTTAGAGATATGGGTCCCCTCTGATGCAGTTTGGGCAAGCGTAGGACCGCTGCAGTTGGGGCGTGATGTATGTGGTTATGTTTTCTAGTGGTGCCAGTAATGTTTGTTTTGTTTTGTTTTAATGTCATTACTAAACACAGGGCATGTCTGTTAAGGCATCAACCTTAGCTTCCACTTTCCTGGATCTGTGGTGCTTGAGCTAACATGAGATAGCATTAACTCTGGTGTTAGGCCAGGAGATTATTCTATCACTGATTTTTCCTGTTTTTTATATATATATATAAAACAAATGTTAGAGGGCTCACATGCACACTTAAAAAACCCCCTAAAGTATATATATGGTGGCAGAGTGTATCAGCAGTGGCATGTGTGGTCCCCATGATATTTTCTCAGGTTTCTAAATGTGTCTATAGGCCCACAAACATTGGCATTCCCTGGACTAACCACTGCACAGCACTGTCATGTGCCATAACTGAAGGCATGGGCACTAGACATTACATCCACTAGGTGGCTCCCTCTGTAAACATTGTACTGTAGTGTTGGCAGAATTCTCACTTCAAACTTTGAGATGCGTGTTCAAAACTAGAAGGAAAAACGAGGCAATTTTTAACATTTCTAAAAACTTGCTCTACCTGTAGACATTTTTATTTGCACAGTTTCAATTTTGACACATTTCTAGACTTCACCAGGGAGATTGTGTATGCCAAATTTCAAGTCAACAGCTGTTCTAGTTATATCCTGCAGAATTTTGATGCTTATAATGAGGGGTCTCCCTCATTATCCATTACCTCGCTTCCTTAACTAAAGGGCAATTCTGTGCCCCTTTAATGCTGTTTCATAAAGTGTGAATTAGGTATGTGAACTCACTTGTATTTCTCACATAGCTCTGTCTAACACGTGCAGGGAACCTCCATGGGGACAGGACTTTCTCTGCATCACATGCTCACCTTCCAATGCATGTAGAGCAATGAGAACAGCAAGGTGAGGTGGATTTGGTGCACTTCTCTTCACTGCCTTCCCTCACTTGTTGATTTCAGTCATACTAAGAATGCCTGAGGGTTAATCTTCTGCATCTTTTACTCAAATCCCAGTGGGTCTTACTTACAGCTCAGGATCGTAATACCTCAAGGACTGCCTCTTTCCATATGAACCTACCAGGACCCTGAGATCATTTTCTGAGGCCCTCTTTTGTGTGCCTCCTCCTTGAGAGGTCCAGAGGGTGGCAACACGAGAACGGGCCTTCTCTGCAGTGGCTCCCCATCTGTGGAACGCTCTCCCCAGGGAAGTTCGCCTGGTGCCTTCACTATACACCTTTAGGTGGCAGGGGAAAACATTCCTTTTCAACCAGGCCTTTGGTGGTTGTTATTTACATACTATGCCCTTTAAAAAAATTTTTTTTGGGGGGGGAAGCTATTGGGTTGATGTTTTTATGTTATTATGTATTTTGTGGTTTTATATCTTTATTTTATTCTGTGAATTGCCCTGAGATCCCTGGGTATAGGGTAGTATATAAATCAATCAATCAATCAATCAATCAATCATAATAATACTTCTTCAGTATGTTCAGGATTAACAGTCTAAGAGTGCAATCCTATGCATGATTTCACTGGGGATAGGATTACAGCCTATAGCCCCATATGGGCATTCAGGCTCACATTATGTTAACTGCATGAGCCAGCAGAGCAGGGCCACACATGTTCATATCATGCCCCATATCAACTCCTTCCTAACGCTGTTCATGCATGGGAGAAGATGTTGGCAGTTGAGCAGCCTTCTGAGTGCACATTAACTTCCTTTGTGAGCTGAAACCCTGAGATCATTGCATGAGCCAAAATGCCCCCAAAGGGCTTAAGTCTCCCTCAGATCAGAAGAACTGAAGCCAAGTTACGCTACAAAGTGCTATTGAAACTGACCAAAACCAAAGATGAGGACACTACGTTTTTTTCTGGATTTTACACACTGTGCATTCTTTAGCTCCGATGAAATGAAGCATCACAATGCATACTATCTAAAGATTGAAAAACTGAATGGCAATGTGCTTTTCACGACCCTCATCTAAATGGGTTTTTACTTGCATGTGGTGATGAGTAACTGCTGCAAAAAATATAGTCCAAAAATAAATGCAAGCTATAGAAGAAGAAGAAGAAGAAGAAGAAGAAGAAGAAGAAGAAGAAGAAGAAGAAGAGGAGGAGTTTGGATTTGATATCCCGCTTTATTACTACCTGAAGGAGTCTCAAAGCGGCTAACATTCTCCTTTCCCTTCCTCCCCCACAACAAACACTCCGTGAGGTGAGTGGGGCTGAGAGACTTCAGAGAAGTGTGACTGGCCCAAGGTCACCCAGCAGCTGCATGTGGAGGAACAGGGAATCGAACCCGGTTCACCAGATTACGAGTCCACTGCTCTTAACCACTACACCACACTGGCTCTCTATGCAATAAGTAAATACCAAATAGATATGGTTGGCCAGATAGGATAAGATAATCAAATGATTTCTGACAGTCTGAGAACAAAGTACCAGTATGTCAAGGCTTCACTCCAAAAGAAGTTTCTTCAGATAACAATTGTTGCAAAAGCAAGAGAGAAAATATACATTAAAATACAATTAAACATATGCCTCTGTAGAGTGCAGTAATGCACTTGATTATTTGCAGAGTCTGTTAGTGCAGTGTATAGCAGCCTGCCTGCTGCTACAGCAGATTTGCATCGGCATTCTGGCAACACTTAGAAGTTAATGGCTGGTCACTTGGCAAACTAGCATTAGGAAGCCCATTGGCCAAAGGACAGTTTTCATAAAGCATGTAGTTACGGGAACTATTAATTAGCCCTATAGTTGGGATCTAGTTTTTCATTCATCCTTAATGTATGCTGGCTCATAAAATGGCTGCACATTTGTTTCAAAGAAGGATGTATTTGCCACTCTTAGTGCTATTATACATTCATCGTTTATCTGAAAAATCACCATGAAAGGCCATTTGAAGTGTTATTAAATCATTAATGTATTTTCTGGAGGTCCCCCCCCAACCCCCCCCCACAGATTCTGGGTTATGACTGCATTCCAAAAAACAAACAAACAATATTTATATTTTCGTAAGAGTGCTTTCTCTGCAGTTTTCTCCATAGCAGCCCTAACAGCCAATGAGTCAAACCATGATTCAGCTTTAAAAACACCTTATCCTTGTACTAAGGCTTTTAGCTTTTCCTTTTGCTGATTTGACGATGGGAGCAGAATGAAAGTTAGCCAAAAAGGCCCTCCCTGTTGGTGACAGCGGTAGTCCCATGTCAATCTCCCTCCCTAGGTTACGCAGGGCATCTCGTCTCTGATGCCATTATAATAGGCATCTTCCTATCACACTGCATTTTATATAACTGGCGATCACTGGTGTGGGTGTGCTTCTCTCTGTGTGCAATGTTCCTCAAAACCCTTTCCCCTGCTGCTGCCACCTATTCAGTTCTTCTCTCTGGTACTAATGAGCACTATGCAATCCCATCTCCTTCATTGTTTCCTTCTTCTCTTGGACTGCACTGCCCTTAAGCCAAATCAGTACAAAAGCAAGGCTGGGAAGCAATTCTTCCTGATCTCCCTCTGGTATCTTCTAGGAAGAAACATTCCTCCTTAGAAAACACACCAGAGTGATAGTAAGGAGAACTGGCTCTCATTTTCCCTACTCTCTGATTTGGCTGCAGAATAATGCCCTCAGAATAAGGACAAAGGAAGCAATGGGTTGTATACAATGTAGCACCATGTAACTTGTTCCATCACCACAAGGATTTAAGCTTGTGCAATGGAACTTTCCACCAGCTCCACCCCTGCACACACCCAAAATCTAGTTTGGGTTTTCCACCAAACCTCTGAAACAGATTTGGGAAAGGCATGGGGGTGGGGCAGGAGGAAGAGAGTGGGGAGCTCCACTGCACATGTAAATAACTGTGCTAAAGGAGTGAGTGCATTGGATACTGCTCAATGTTTCCTGTTCAAAGAGAAAGGAATGGAAGAAACTTTGAAACAAATGGTACTCATTAAGCAGAGGAACAGTGATCGGTAGCTAAGTGGGCAAGACCTTTTCCCTGTTCACATTCCCCTCTCAAATTGCTGAAATGCTGCCCACAGTTGTGCAGTCTGCAAATGGCGTGGAGAACCGAGTATTTCAGCTCAGCTCTAAAGAATACTGAAAATGAAGCTCTCAGGAGAAAGTGTAAGTTGTAGTACATTTTATACATCAGGGGAACTCAACAGTGGACTGCCAAACTTATCATCAGCATTGTGGCTTCTGTAACATTTGGTTCCGCTCTGGGTTGCTCTTTCATTCTGTACCCATGAGGTGTTAGGCTTCTCAAAGGAATTACTCCTCTCCACTCTTCTATTAAATCAAAATTAGGCTTGAATAACAAAGAGGCAAGAATAATGCTCAGTAGGGTAAAGCAGGTAAAATAAATAAAAGTAATTGATGGTAAGGAGAAAGCCTGTCAGTAGAGAATAGCTTAATGCATATTGGCTTGGAATACACAAATATTTTGCAGAGGTATCTGCAAATACTTGGGCCAGTGGAATAATCAGCATTCAAGGTATGTATTTTTTAGTAACAAAACATTTGGAGAGAAGCTAAGTTTAAAGGTACAAAATAAATAACTTTTGCTGAGAATTGAATCCATCAAGTACATCAGGGTGTTGTTTTTTTTGTAATGGGCCGACCTAAAACGAACTGATTTAGACTTGAATTTCATCAGGACCAAATTAATGTGTTTAAGCTCAGAAACATTCTAAGTATGTTTCTAACATTCCAGGGATGTTTGCATTAGTTACCAATGATGAGGCCTGGAAGCTTTCCCTTCCCCAGACTCCTGCTGAACTGCTCTTTACTGGGAACCCTATTTCCCCAGAAGCCCCCCACTGCCTTTTCCACTTTCTTCCAAACCATGTTTGGGGGTAGAAATAAGATGACCTTCTGGTCCCTTGGTAAGGCCTTAGAACACTACCAGAATAGCATTCTGGACAGCAGAATTGCTAGAGACTGCAGTTTCCCAGGGCTTCTGGATTCATAGTAAGGAGTCAGGAGCTCCAAAAAACTACAATTCTCCCAAATCCTGGTACCTGGGACACACCTGACTATGCTGGTGGATTCTGGAATCTATGGGATTATAGTTTCCTTGGGCTTCTGGCTTGTTGCTGAAGATGCAGCTGCTCTGTAAATTACAATACCCAAACATTGTGTTGTCTATAATGTTCCTGCATGACTTAGTGAGGCATGTAGCAACAACCCTTTCCATTGCCACTAGGTGAGAATCAGCGGAGACAGTCTGAACATCAGGGAGGCTTGGGCTTACCTCATATTTATCCCAGAAATAATGAACTAGAGGAGTTCATATTTTGAATTCAATGCTCACTTCTAACCATTAAGCATGCATGTTTGTGAGAGTATGTGTGAGGGCACACACATCTTTCTATATCTACATGTTTCTGTTTTGCCTTTGAAGTTAAAACGGATATAAAGCTTACATGAAGTGAAAGATGGATGATCAATTTTCATAGAATGCAAGCATGTAGTCTTTGATGCCAATAGAATAATAAAAGGAAAGATGTGCACTCAGTGGCTTGTTAAAACAAACAGTGGTAGAACTAAGTGCATTAAAGGCTCATATTGTGAATGTGGAGAGTAGTTCCTCATTTGTTTACTTAAATGTAAAATAAAGCACCCCACAAATTGAATATCTATAGCAAAGCTATGAACCCTGACAATTAATTATAAACAATCCACAGAGGAAATAATAAACTACCCAGAGGCACAACGACACTTAACCCCAATTAAACTAACATGCCAGTAAATCAAAGAAGCAAAATAGATGTAATCATTCTAAATTTACTATAGACTTTCCTTACTCTGCATCTGGGTCTCACTTGCCAGGGAAATTATAAAACTACAGCAGAATCTTATGTGTTTACTTGGAAGTTAAAGCCCCTCTGTTCTTCTTTAGTAAGTGTGTTTAGGATTTTCAAAAATGCAAGTTGGTCAACAGGATATTGTCAGAACTGCCTCTAAATGCTCACTCCAGGCATTTTCTCCCACATTTGTCCATGTTCTGACGTTTTCTCTCTGTGTCTAGAGATGCACTCAAGGTCCATTTCTCTTACACAAAAACAGGAAACTTATAGGTATGTGATGATTTGCAAAAGTCCTTTAGACTGAGGCTGATGAACCTGTAGTTTTCTAGATAAGACTCTGTTTCTGTACATGATTACCCATTCAGAAAAGAAGCCACAGCCATTAGAAGAGCATTAAAGCTCTTTTTATGAAAACCATGACTCCCATAAGGCATCACTTAAGGAAAAAAAAATTGTGACAGGCTTATTCACAGTCATAAGATAGCCAGACCTTTCAGAAAAGTCTCAGCTATTGCGTAGGGAATTAGGGATGTGCAAATGTTTTAGACAAATCGTGAATTACAAGACTACTATCGCTTCAGGGATGATCACTTCACATCTGAACCAAGATGATTCTGGTCTGAAGTGGTGCAAACTGAAGGGGACCTTTACTGAAGTATTAGACCCATTTGTAAGTAAAACCTGATACACCTTTTTACATCTCATAAGGTTTGTAAGTTTTCAATAAAAACAAAATGCCAGACAGAGGGAGAGAGAGGGAGAGAGAGAGGAGGAGCTAATCATATATCACCTCATCAGTATGTATTCCCTGCTCTAGCTGGGGAAAAAAATCTATCCCCAATCGGAACATCAATTAGCAAGTCAAACAACAACAACAATATTTACATCAAGAGGACCCTCCAGGCTCCCGCCTTCTTTTTGCTGCCACAAACACAAGTTAGAACTTTCTTAGCTTCTCCATCTCTCTTCCCAAGTCATCCCACAACATTAGCCAATTTTCTAAGATGAATGGTTAGAATTATACAAGAAATTTTGGGCATGCCATCAGAACTGCATATAGCTGCCTGAAGACATGAGGAAAGCTCTAACCCTATTCCTCCAGAGAGTTGGTATTCCTTATTACTAGTATAACTGCATCCCCCTCAGTTGGCAAGTGCTCTGATTTATCACATTGTAATTGGTAACAGCTCAAGCTGCAGGGCACCAAATTAAACAAAGAAGAAATCTCAGTGAAAATAGGAAGCTGTGTTTTGGCACAAGTGTCAATAGATATTAGGTGCAACTGTGAACAGCAAACAAACAAACAAACAAACAAACAAACAAACAAACAAACAAACAAACAAACCACTAGCTCACTGACTGGGGCTTGATTCTCCACAGCTACAGTTTTTTTGTTTTTGTTTGTTTTTTAAATGCTTACTACTAAGAAACAAAAAACCAAAAATCATAATGGGAGTAAATACACATAAAAACATTTTAGTAGTCATGTTGCACAAGGGTGAAATATCAACATATATTACAAGCAAGCCCCACTCAGATGGAAAATCTAGAAGCTCACCTTGATTCAGGCTAAAATTTCTATCGATATGGGGAACCCTAGAAAATAGTGCAGTACTCACTTTTTCCTTGTGCCTCTTGGACATTTCTTGATCAGGGATAAAAGAGGCTGAACACCACAAGGGCAGAGCAATTCTGTACTCACATTATCCAGTGGAAAGGGGAAAATAGGCTATCAATACTCTGGTGGAATTTCCCTTGTATCCAATACATGTTCAGACTAGAAAACCAAACCAAACACAACAACACTAAAACAGCAGACATACCACATGTGCTAACACTCACATGGCACCAAGACACAGAGTTAGCCTGTGAGCTCACAAAAATGGGGACATGTCCACCCTGCATTGCCACACATAATGCCACAGCACCCCCAATAGCATAGCCAGCAACAACCCTGCGACTGAAGTCTCTAGAGGCAGATTTTCCTTTTCTATATTCAAATCATTTCTGTGTGAAAAGTTCCCCTTATGAGCTCTACGTCTACATGGCACAAGGCCAGAAAGATATAGCCCTCTGCTGCACACCCTACATGAGCCATGGTGCCCCTGTGTGATGTATACATACATTGTCCAGTTTTGTGGGAGCATGAAGCCCAAAGGGGAAGCAGCAGTGGTGGAGCCCAGCATGGGTGGGGGGCAACTGCGATGGCACCCTGGGGATCGCACTGCCGGGGGCGGTGCGCTCCCCCGCACTCTTCCTCCACCAGTGGGAAGCAGACAGTGTCCAGTGAAGAGCCCCAGTCAGAAGAGGGCATACAGGACCTCGGACAGCTCCAAGAGGCTCTGCAAGAAGCTAGAACCAACTGAAGCCTTGTGTAGGCTGACCAGATCTGGAGTATGGTAGGTTCTGCCTCCCTGCAGATATGTCAGAGGTTGTCCTCAACTTATTTTCCACTCTTTGGCATTTGGGAGCTGGAGGTAATGCAAATATTGCAGGGATGTGTCTTCTGGTCTCAAAGGTCCTGAATGAAGTACCAGTAGCTCAACACCCAAGGAAATAGTCTGAAACTAATCCTCATATGAGTCCTGTGCTACACGCTGAAAGGTTTCAGGGGCACACAATGGTGGCTTACTGTGTTTGAGTGCTGGATTATCCCACAACCTAAGATCTCTGTCATGAAATCTGTGGGAGAGAAATTTCACGTTGCATGTCTGAAGCTGGTGCAAAGGTGCACCATCAGCGGGGACAGGGACTAGAGAGGGATAGGATATGGTGAAATGTGCTCCACCCCTGTGCTGACCATGTCTATCCTGTTCCAGCCATTCTTCTGGTGCATCTTTGCTGCCAGGACCGTTCTTCTGGCAACATGCTTTGCCAGTGTATCTTAAGTGTTCTACTGACATATTATTTGTGGCAGTGGTGTGTATCTGTAGCAGAGCCTCTGTTGAATCCCATTGCCCATAGCTGGTGGCTCTCAAATATGTGTCCTAAGCTGAGAAATCCACCCACATGCTAGAAATGAATGGCAATCTAAAGCAAGGAACACCTCAAGTCATTGGCTATGTTGGCTGGGCTTGATTGAAGGTGGAGTCCAAAAACATCTGGTTTCCCACAGGTTTCCCAACCCTACTTTAAGACAACGTGGCTACTACAATGGGCTTTCACAAAGTATCATTTAGTTTTGATTCCCTATCTATAATAACTCTGTACATTAAAAGTGCCATGTAAGTGATCAAAACTATGTGGCAAATGCAGGGACACCAGTTCCTTGGCATTGATCTCCTCCCACCCCCAAAATGCAATAATTCTCCATTAAGATTATTTTAGAGATGGAATAAATGCAGCAGAATAAAGCAGTGACATTCACAAAAATGCAGAGGACAAAGAAAGTACCCAAGTATGCAGAAAACTACTTACATGCATCTGCCAGTGCTAGTATTAAACTATTTTAGTGAATAAATTCTCTTTGACACGCTGGGGCTATTACAGGAAATCTAATAAAACAATTAAGGCAGAGAGGAGATGGTAATAATTTCTCACAAAAGATTGAAAAGAAACAACAGCAACCTTAAGGTGAAAGCAAAAGCTTTCATGCCTGAAACTCATAAGGCAAAAGCTCCCAGAAAGTAATTGGGAAACTGAAAAGACAAATGAAAAGAAAGTAGCTGAAAAATGAGGGCATTTAGGCTCCCCCACATAGCAACCAAATGTCAATAAATAAAAGCAGAAACAGATCAACATATTTAGATGGCTGTCAAGGTGCTTTACGTCAGCAGATACTTCTGTCTTGTGCCAAACCACTGACAGAAATGTTAACATCCATTATCTTACGGTTTATAATCGAAGATGTAAATAGCATGCTACATTACCTGAAAGCTAGTACATTGATTCTAGAGATTTAGGACAATTACGAGGTTGTATAAAACATTAGGAGCATAATATTGAAGCTTTTGTTATTAGACCAGCTTTGAAACAAGAGATATATCAGCTTGGAGCTACAGAATGGCTTTTTCATGCAAACCGAGGAGAAATTCTATTTGGCAAGAAAACAGCCCAAGGAATAAAGCCATTTGCTAATACAAGCTTCTGCTTTATCTTGCATTACACAATATATGTCAAGAATGAAGGTCTCATAGACCTACCACTGATGAATAATCTCTGTAATCCGTATGTATCTGCTGCAAATGGTTGGAATGAAAAGCATGTTGAGTAATTCTTTCACATAATGGATAGTTTTTGCACAGTATAGTTTTCGTTCTTTTGCAGGGGGCGGGAATGCCCTAATGACAGGAACTTGCACATACTGAGTCTCTAGTTGTTTTCTAGAGATATGAGCCCAACTGTTTAGAAATAAGAACATAGGTCATTGCTTTTGCAGAACGATATTTACACTAAAGTGTTATAACTTGTATGAAACATTCAGATAAGAGTTCAACTTCAGGGAATGTTTTCGAGATGGATGCAGATATATGTACAATGCGAGAACATGGGATAATAATGTGAACTAATTCACCTGAGGGGTAGTGTTAGTTACATGTTTTGAGAAGAAGGTATAAGAAGAATTCAAGAAATTTAAAAGAAGAAGCTGGACTTTGCATGAGCTTCATCTTTAGGCGAGTTACAAACCCCCTTTGTGTATTACTTGCATGGGAGTGTATATTGTGCCAATACTGAGAAGCAGGAGCTCTGTTCATGGCTCAACCTGCAGAATCAAGCATATTGCCTGGTTCCACCTCTAGATGTCCTCACATTAGCTTAACCATCTTCCATGTGTTCTGGGCACTGGCATGATCGACTGCTTCAGTCATGTGCAAGCCTAAATGTGAGCAGCTGCATTCCCCTTCAGAGCTGCTGCCAGTCAGTGTAGACAATAACAATGGTCTAAGGCAGCTTCTTACGTTCCTGTGTCTGAAGGTCCGCCCCCTCCCCCCCCAGATGATCACCTTAACAAATGGATGTCTAGTGGTGAAGCCGGACTATGGAGCTGATGTCAGAGGCAGGGGCAGGGGGATGGTCCCCCTTCTCTGTACTGTGATATCCTTTCATGTGAGTAGCATGTGGAAAGCTTTACTTGTGGGAAGAATCACAGTGAACCTCTTTTATTTTTCATTTGCAGAACTGATCAAGAGCTTCCCATGCCAGCACACATCTATGTAAGGAAATAATGTCAGAAATCAGATAGGCATGGAGTAATTCCAAAATATGATATTGTCATACATATAAACAAGACTCAGAAACTAGGTGCCTACAGCTGTATCCAATGCACAAAGTTGTTGGGTGTCTGTCTCTGTTGTGTTGTTGTGCATGTGTTACATAAGTAAACCCATTTTTTGTATCCCTCCGCTTCTAGTTCTTAAGATCCTTAAGGTTGGCTGATTGTTAGTGTTTGCTAATGATAACAAATGATTCAGGATAGTTAAAATGTTAATTCACTAATTGACTGAACTTCTCTGGGTCAATTAAACTTAGGACCCTGATTAATCAGGCACTGCCCCCCCCCCCCCAAGCTAACCTGATGATTTAGTACTCTCTCTTCCTAGGGAGAAGAGTCAGTAACAAAAATAGAACTTTTTTTCACCATGTATGGTCTAACATTATTTACTTCTGATTTAAACCTACATAACCCCCCCCCCCAATGCAATACATGTTTCCAGTTTTAAACAGCTGCAAGTACAATTGAGGAGGAAGGTGTCTAATAGGACTCAACAAGAATGCCAGATGTTGTTTGAGGGGAAAGTATAAATAACTCATTGTAAATATGCTGGTTGTATTTGGACAAGAGCAAGCCTTGGGTTTATAATCTCCCCTTTCCTGCATTACCTTCAGATAAACGAGGTATTTAAACAGGACAGGAAAATAGACTTCCAGATGGAGAGGTCAAAACTAGAAACAGAGTTGTTAGAATCCAATACTAAGAACCTGTCAAGAATGTATAACTTGCTGTTGAAATGGAATACACAGGATGAAACGGTGAAATCAGTTATGATTAAATGGGCACAAGACATTGGTCATGACATTATGTTTGCTGACTGGGAACAGTTATGGAACACCGGTGTTAAGTTTACGGCATGTAATGCCTTGAGAGAAAATATAATGAAAATGATCTACAGGTGGTACATGACCCCAGTCAAGCTTGCAAAAATTTACCATTTGCCCAATAACAAATGTTGGAAATGTAATGAGACTGAAGGTACCTTTTATCACCTTTGGTGGACCTGCCCGAAGATTAAAGTCTTTTGGGAAATGATCTATAATGAAATTAAGAAAGTCCTTAAATGGACCTTTTCTAAGAAACCTGAGGCTTTTCTCCTGGGCATGGTCGGCCAATTGGTGTCAAGGAAGGATAGGACGTTTTTTATGTATGCTACTACAGCAGCAAGAATTCTTCTGGCAAAGTATTGGAAGACACAAGAACTACCCACTGTGGAAGAATGGCAAGCGAAGGTGATCGACTACATGGGACTGGCAGAGATGACTGGCAGAATCCGTGACCAGGGGAGAGAGACAGTGGAAGAAGACTGGAAGAAATTTAAAATTTATCTTAAAAATTGTTGTAAAATTGAGGAGCACTGAGATGTTAAGGTGTTAAGAAATAGAGAATTGCAACTGTAAACAATAAGTTAAGGAAATAAGAATGTAATGAAAGTGATTTAATTAATTAGTTGGAGGGTTGCTGAAGAAAGGTAAAAACAAGGATGCAGAAAAGGGGAGGTATGGGGAAGTCCGCAAAGCAAGGTGCATGAAAACAAGATTATGAAATTATACATGTTTATATGTTTGTATGTTCTGTTTTGTTTATTGTTTGTTTTAGTTATGTGTTTGGAAAACCAATAAAAATTTATTTTTTTAAAAAAATATAATCTCCCCTTTCCCCCTTCACTGTGGCCAATTAAAAATAGAAGTGGAAGTTTCCAAACTCCACCCCATGGCTTTCTGAGGAAATTGGGAAGACATATAGGTCCAACCTGATTTATGGAACACTGAACTATAGTTTAGCACTGGGTCCAAAGAGGACATGTATGAAATAACAAATTGCTTATTGAGATAGATAGATATAGCTAGATAGCTAGCTAGATATAGATAGATGATAGGTGTGTGTGTGTGTGTGTGTGTGTGTGTAATCTCACACCATGTGAATGGGTGTACCGTAGATAAAACTAAAAACTTCAATGATTTGCTGCCTATGATTTCAGAAAGATAGTCAATTCTGTTTATTCCATTTAACAAATTTCAGGCAAGCCTGAAGTTTTGTCATTAGGGCTTTCAATTTATGTTTTTAAGTAAAAGACTTAGAAAAGAACAAATGTTTTGTGAGAATGGCCTGTTCAAGGTACTAAAGATACATCTCATCTACTTTCCCCCACTTAAATAACCCTTCATTTTGAAAGTCAGGAAACAAGTATTCAGTTTCTGAAACAGTGGATACAAAGATAGTAAGAACCAAAGTGATATGTTCTGAGGAAGTAGTTCTGAGGAACAGTAGCAGAGAAGTGTGGGGAGGCAGCCATTTTAAGATGTGTTTTATAGTAAAAGCTGTGTAGCATTAATTTGTTTTCTTTGTTACACACCTCACTTCAGAGAAGCAAACATTACATGTAAGACAGCAGCCAAGTAGTCTAAGGCAGAAGCATTCCCCAAGACTAACAGATGAGAAAATATAACTTTTTCATAGATGAGGGTGAAGAAGTACTAGCGGTAGATGGACAGTTCCAGAACAGAAGCTGTACATGTGTAGTCCATTGCTTTTACAAGCTATACAGTTCAGCAGCAATTGCAAACTAGCATTTCTTGAGGTTGCAGGAGCTGTAGGCAGCAATGTCAAACACAATATCAGTAAAAATCAGATTCAATTGAAATTTGATTTTGTGCTGAAATTCTATTTCATAATGACATTCCAACACAGCAACTTTATTTCATTTCTTAAAACTGCAATAACTGTGGTAGAAAACTATTTATTAGGCCACCACTCCTATTATCACAGCAAAATGAACACAGTATTATTGAAGTTTTTGAGACTACAAATATGTGTGTGTGTTTTTAAATCACTTGAATCTGCCTTGAGTGAGTTCCAGGCCTTGTACCTCTGGAGAGCAGCACACAATCTCTACAGAGGGAAGATAAAGAAGTGTATATTTTACCAGAGGGGGAAAAAGATAACACAAAAGCAAAGTATAATATGCCACTGAAAATAAATTTTAATCCCCCCCCCCACCTGCAAGCCATAGAGATGATCATCTGAGGAAAATAGGAAGCCTCAATAAGATGAAATTATATTGTTAGGACACACATACCCCAAAGAGTGTGTGAAAAACATATACTGAAGGTCTTTTCCAAAAGAGGATTTATCACAAAGAGAGAGAAAAGAGGGGAGGGGGCCTCTGCATATATGTCTGCAACTGAAATGGGAATATGGAACCAAAGTGAAAGAAACAGAAATTACCTGCTAATTTTACCCCCCGTGTTAAACCCCCCCCCCCAATTTTGAAAACTAAGATACAATTCCTCTCCCCTCAGAACTAAATAGTAGGTGCAAGTTACTCTTAACACTCAGAAAGATACACACACCCTCAATCAGATCCCAGAACAATAGGCAGGCATCTTTCTAACAACTACATACTCTCCACGAATGCACAGCATCTTACAGAACAACTGCAGCTCCAACTCTTACAATCTATCCGCGGAAATTTTCGTGGGGACAGAAATGAAGCAGTGTACTGGAAATCTATATTTAGAGAACAAAATAAGAATTAACTAAGCATACAAACAGAGGACTCTCTTCTGGGAACTAGGAATACAAACAGAAGCCTCTCTTCCTCCTCTGTCAATGGCCTTAATCTGGTTTAGGGTCCCCTACATTTTTATTTTAAATTAAAGGCAAGCAAATGTGAACGTGCATTTAATATCAAGGTTTGGCCTTGAGGAGTGGAAAGGCTTGTGAAGTCAGTACTAGCAACTATAGAGTCTCTGACTGCAACACAACCATGCCTTTTAAAATGGCAGAATTAGGAGGAAATAGAGACAGCAATATACCAAATTGCAGAAAAAGGGATGTCCTCTGGGAAATGATAATTATTTATCACTGGAAAAGCACCCAAAATGCTATGACTGTGGTACATTTCCCCTGTGTTACAGAGATTCACCTGGCTTCAACCGGAATTTGGGTCTTTAGTGTTGCTGGTCCCATGATGTGGGACACTCTTTGAGCACAAATTAGGCAGGCACCCTCACTTTTGACTATCAGGCATCTCCTGGGAACAGGCCTGTTTAGTTGTTAAAATCCTCTTCAGCAGCCAGCCATTTAAATGATTGTTTTGCACTGCTTTATACTCCTTGATGTTTTGTGAGGGGGTGGTATATAAATACTTTTATAAATGAAAAGATAATGAATATAAACTGGTTGATGGCCAATTGGCCCTTAGCTGCTCATACCACAGGTTGTGCCACTGAGATGTGTGTTATGTTAAGAACTGTTTCTTGCCCAGTAAATTTAGTTATTGGCATCCTGGTCCAAAACAAATTCATCTGGAATGTTGCCATGTCAAAATAAGCCAAAAAAGGTTGTTTCTGAATTATCCCCAGTACGTCATGTGCTTATATAGAGGATTTTCAAGGTTTATTTTGTATCTTCTCATCTTCTATTCCAATTTAAAATTAATTTAACAGTAAATGAACTAGGTGATGACTGATTAATTGAACTTCTTGGATTAAGATGGTGATATCCTTTTTTGTATTTTTTTCATGACACAATAATTTATTGTCAATAAACTGGATCTTTAACTATGCATGTTAACTTCTTACCGAAAGGCTCATCAATAATAGGTGTTGTATCTCAAAATAGCAGCTCATGTTTTAGTTAAATGAAGCTACTAAAATATTATTTTCCCAGGGCTCCAATTGCATAAAATGTTATTGCTAGGAATATAAACCAAGCCTATAATTTTTTTTACAAGTGCATTTATAAAAATGAGTAAACACAGAACAAAACAACATTTTCCTTTTGAATACTTGCAGCAAAATGTTGCGACTTATGGTGTCAAAAAATGAATGAATATTCATTAACCCCACATATTATATATTCTCAGCTATCAAAAAAGAGGTTGTCCCCCCTTTTCTTTATTATTCACTGAGTTCAGTACAAATAAAAGGTGCCATCCATCCCACTGTTTATCTGAAAGTTGCAATGCTATCTAGTCAAAGCCAGTGGATGACTGTAGGCCCTTGCAGACCCTGAGTGCTATTCAATGAAGTCAATATGCAGAGTAGACCAATTAAAATCCATGGGCCAGATAAGCCCATTTGTTTCAATGGGTCCACTGTGAGTATGACTCATGTTGGCTATCACTACCTATTAGAGAAACAGTTTTCTCTCATTCTCTACTACCATTAAAAAAGAGATAAACCAACCAACTTGTTGAAAAGAATGTCACAAACCTTGGTTCCTTGTTCATGTTTAAGGAAAACATGTTGACAGTTGTTTAAAAACTTTTGACAAGACTACTGCAATTCCACTTGAAACTTCTACTAACCCTTTGAAAACCAGCTATTAATTTTGCTGTGTCTAGACCAGAGTGGAAAATTGTGTCCATGTATGAACTCCTGACATACATCAGTTTTCAGCTACCAAACAATACAGCAATTTCTGGCTACAGGAGCCAACTGTACTATTAGGCAGAGTGAGGAAGTCATCTCAGAGCTGTTGGAGGAATGGTGGCTAAAAATGAATTTTCTGACGAAAAATCCTACAGATTTTTTAATAACTCTTGTCTTGACAAGAAGTGAGCTCTTTATTTTTTACAGGTTCTTCAGAAAACCAAATGATTTTAATTTTAATTTTACTTTCTGAAAATGTCAGGTAATGCTAAATAATCATCATAAATAATAAAATAATATTAATAGATAATATAATGGCAAGTACCTGGCAATCATTTTAATTGATTTCTATGCAATTTTACATATATATTATTTACCAAGCAAAACAACATTATATTAATTAAACCATCATATTGGGTGCAAGGACAGTTCCACATAGAGCACATTGCCATTATCCACCCTCAAGGTTACTAATGCATGGAGTACAGTGACTGCCATTATGTGCTGCCTCTCTCGCTCCTCAGTTTTAAAGCAATATATTATTAAAGTGTTCAGCCTTTTCTGGACAGATTCACAGCTTTGGGGTTCCTTTGTCTTTGGTGTGCTTTCTGGGGCAGAATATACCAGGTGTTTTAATGGTGCACCTGCCGCATCTCTTCCTAGACAGATCATGGTTATCCACACTCTCATAACACCTTATTTAAACCATTGTACATGGTATACCTCACATTCTATTCAGAAACTTAAATTGGTAGTGGCAAGGTGACCTCAACTGTCCTCAACAGCCATTCCAGAGTGGCTGGGGAAGCCCAGCCAGATGGGCGGGGTATGTATGTATGTATGTATGTATGTATAAATAAATAAATAAATAAATATTATTATTATTATTATTCCATCAGGCTGCAGGAGAGGGAGAGAGAGAGAGAGATAGGACTCCAGGACATCTCCATCATCTCAGCTGAAAGACCAACAACCTTGACTCCTCCTCTCCTAGAAATCATTCAGTTCCAGCTGGCCAATGCAGGAACTCTGTAATGAAGAAATACTGGCTGTGTTTGCTCTTGTGTTTGCTCTTTTCCTCTTCCCTTCCAACCCCTTTTCCTTTTGAGTCATATCTTTTAGAATGTAAATTGGAGGGCAGGGATGGTCTTCTCACTGACATTTGTAATCTGCTTTGGGAACACATTTTATCCCCCCCCCCCCTTCCAGAAGAGCAGGATGAAAATGCTTTAAATAATAACTAAATTAAATTGAAAGAGAACACATCTCATCAGTTTTGAAACAAGTGCCCTTGCTACTGGTCAGTTTAGGAACACAGTTCAAAGTGCCAGACATTTCCTTGAAAGCCTTAAATGGAGTGGGACTTTAGTACATGAAAGACTGCCTTCTCATACATGAAAATGACTATTAACATCACCCTAACAGCTCCTCTGGGGATGCAGGTGGCGCTGTGGGTTAAACCACAGAGCCTAGGACGTGCTGATCAGAAGGTCAGCAGTTTGAATCCCCGCGACGGGGTGAGCTCCTGTTGCTCGGTCCCTGCTCCTGCCAATCTAGCAGTTCGAAAGCACCCCCAAGTGCAAGTAGATAAATAGCTTCTGGCGGGAAGGTAAACGGCATTTCCGTGTGCTGCTCTGGTTCGCCAGAAGCGGCTTAGTCATGCTGGCCACATGACCCGGAAGCTGTACACCAGCTCCCTTGGCCAATAAAGCGAGATGAGCATCGCAACCCCAGAGTTGGTCACGAATGGACCTAATGGTCAGGGGTTCCTTTAACTTTTAACAGCTCCTCTAGATGAGGTGGTCAGTCGTCAGGAATAGGTGCTAGTTATGAAATGCTCTTCCATAACTAGCACCTATGGAATGCCAGGACTGCTGCCTTTAAAAAAAATTTTGCACCATATAAAGACATTTTTATTTGTCCATGCATTTTAGTTTTTGTTTGTTTGTTTTTTTAAAGAAAGGGAGTCTTTTTCTTTATTTGTATGGTGAGGGTGTTTTTGCTCTTTTGTGTGCATCTTATTGTTGTTGCTATGTATTTAATCTTGTCAGCTGCAATAAATATAGAATATTGTAACAAATAATTAAACATTTCCCTTCTTACACCTGCAAAAAGTACCTTACTTAATCAAATGCTGGAGTCAAATAGACCCCAATTTAATCATTTTTTAAAAACCACCAATGACTCACAATTCTATTTTTACATTCAATTGACAGCATTATTGACAGCACAGGAAGACATCTACAGGGGAATGCTTGGATCTGCCAGCTAGGATCTCTCAGTATTAATCCTTGTGGGAGGGGGGAGTCTGATAGAACTTAAATGTCTTTTCCACGCGATTCCCTCCTTCCCCTCCCCCAACTCTTCTGGTGCAATAAAGTCCATCTAATTTTATCTGCTGCATCAACACAAAATGTAGCTATTGTGTAATTAAATAAGACCTGCTACCCCCAAGCTGGTTCACTGAAAATATTCATCACAGAAAAATAGTGACCATATTTTGTATTTATTGCATTTATATCCCACATTTCCCTCCAAGATGTTGTACATAGTTCTCTCCCTCCTCAATACATCCTCAAAACAACCCTGTAAGGTAGGTTAGGATGAGGAAAAGCGACTGGCCCAAGGTCACCCAGTGACCTTCATGGCTGAATGGGGATTTGAACCCTGGTACTCCAGGTCATGTAGCATGCCGAAGAACAAAGTATCTCAAAAAGGAATGTGAGAACCAGTCCTTAGCAACTTATGACCTCAGAAGAGGAAATGAAAGAGAAATTCAGAGGCAACTTTCATTTCACCCTCTAAAGTTTTTGGTAAGTTGGAGTTGCATACTCTATGGAGAATTTGATGATTTCCCCTAAGAATCTTGGCAGCACAGCTGTTTTTCATTCCTGTGATATATCTATCACATCTCTGGGTCTTTTAAGACACTTTCAGGTGACAGGAAGCTGACTGTGAGATGAACATTTAATCTAATTTCTCTGCCATTAGGACATTGCATCAATGTGACCCACTGTCTAGGTCATCACATCTCAGTTCATGTACTGTAGGATGGAACAAAGAGTACCTCATCTTGTTATTCTTTTTTTCTTTCTTGTGCTCCTCATCTGTGTACTGCTAAGCTCCCACTGTTTTAGCCTGGAGAGATTTGCAAAGCTTTATTTCAGAATGCCCTAATCATTTATGGTTCAAATTTGATGCTTGACAGAAGAGGTGAAGCCAAATCCTGCTCTTTGCCTACTTCACTGTGGTTCAGCTGAGGAATTTAATACATGCATGCATGGGGTGGGGTGGGAGGGTAGAATGTAGGGCCGAGAGCTTCCTCGTTTACTGACATACCATAATGTAAGTAGGGAATCTATAGTTCTGTGCTAAAACTATTCCATGTTGTGGACCAGGGGGGAAAATGGCTACAAAAGGGCTACAATTATGGGAATGTAGCTACATTGCAAGCTTTATTTTGCTTACATGTGTCTGTTGAATTTTTAATTTTTGTTTCCTGGTTTGTCATTCAAAGCAGAAAATTGAACAGGTTCTGGAACACTGCCATTGCACCGGGTGCAGGGCTGGATCCAAAGAGTCTTGAGACTGGGATCAGAAGACAGCCACAGAGTCTGCTGCACCAACACCAGCTTCATATTCGTTTGGCATGGCCTTCCCAATAAGGTCAGAGATGGCACAGGAGACTTCTTGGTTTGCACACCATATCTTCAAGATTGTTTTATATTGCATCTTAATATCTTTTTGTGTGGTTGTTTCTTGCCTCATGAGCTGACCACAGTACTGTGGTTCTGGCCTGGCTACATAAATGCAGAAAATAATTAGAGGGACAGATAGAGATACACTTTAGTATACTTCTCACCATGGTTTACTACCAGGATTTAGCTCAAACAATTGTTTTCAGTTCCAAAATTTCACTCTAGTTGCAAACAGTTATAACTCATATCTCTTACCCAGTCATATCTCACAACTCATATCTCAGTCACCCAGTCTTAGTTAGCTTTCATCTCTTCTTGCTATTGAACGTGATGGCAGCAGATGCACAGCACTGTGAAATGTGCTTTGCTTAATGTTCTCATAAAGGAATTGCTTATCTTCATGCCTTTATGCTTGGGACAGGGAACCTCAAACCAAGTTATATAGGGCTTTGTGAATTAACACACCATCCAGAATGCAGCCTACTGTAGAAAGGTAAGAGTTGAATCTATTGCTCCACCTACTTTGGCATCTGACACCCCCCACCCTGCTGTAATGCAACCTTCAGATGGTTGCTTATGATAGAATACAGCCCTGCAGAGCTGAAAAGGGCATTTAATTCCTGTTTTACAATCATGAAGGCAAGTAATAATAGAACTTCTTACTGACCCAAGAGAGTTGTGCACTAGGAGGCGTGCTGGGAATTGTAAGTGACAAGATTACTAGTCTGTAGGCAAGCAGGTATGCAGACAGGCAAGTGGAGATAGGCAGTCTGAGAGCAGTTCAAGGGCAGAGCAGTATTATAGGACTAAGCATAACTCCATGTTATGTGTCACCTGTTCTTTACTTAATTGGGAGATGCACTCTGGCCACCTGCAGAGACAGTATGTCACAGCCACCAACTAGCAAACAGCTACAGGAGCAAAGAAAGTAAGATTCCCAATTTCCATTCCTTAACATCCCTTGTTCAAGACAGATGAACTGTCTTAAAGCATTTTTTGAAGCACTGGTGAAGCCACAGGCTTTGCCAGGATGCTGACCATGGTGCTGAAACAACTAACTGCATACATTATTTTTCTTTCTTTAAACAGTAGATGCTCAATATTTTCCTATAAAGCCTATTTTCCTATAAGATGTTTCTCTTATAATGGTGCCCACCAGAGAGGTGCTGGAACTGAGTTCCAGTGAGTTCCTGCTGGGGAAAAAGCCATTGCCATTATAAAAGAACAAGGGAGGTGTTCCTCGTGAGTTCCAGCACCTCTTTTTCTAGAAAAATAGCACTGCTAGAAGGTGACGTAAAAATATTTTAAATAAAAAAGATAGCAACTGTTTCTCATTATGTCTACCCCCTCCCTAATCTGGGCTCACAACACATCCTCTGTTAGGGGAACCATTTAACTTGTTAATTTTTTTATCCTATTTTGTTGCCTTCTTTCATCTAAGAACTGTACAGAGTTCTCCATCATCCTCCACTTTATCATCACAACAACCCTATGAGGTTAGGCTGAGTAAAAAATTACAGGCCCGAATTCACAAAATGAGATCCATTTGCTACGCAGGGGTGTGGAACTAGGTATCCTTGGTTCAACACTTCAGAGCCACCAGCTCTCCTTATAGAATAATCATGCATCTGACATCTCTTCCTTGCATCTAACTAAATCTTTAAAAAACATGTTTGACTCTCTACTGGAGTGCCTATGAGGGTGGAGCTACTTGTTTTAAGATAGACACAGAATTCCAACTTCACGTTCATTTTGCGATGCTGTTATGGTTGCTGGAGGTAGGGATAAATAGACAGAAAGACAGAGAGGTGAAGGCGGTGGCATGTCTCAAACAGTGATCTACATTGTTAAATCCAGTGCTTTTTTCTGGGGGGATGCAGGGGTACGCATACCCCTAAACATTTTGTGAATTTAGTTTTGGCCTCATTGAGGGGCAGCATTACAATATGAGTAGGAAAATGAAAGTACCCTTAAATATTTTTTTAGAAAAAAGGACTGGTTAGATCTACATCTACACAGTTAGGTGGCAATATGCACTGAGGCTGTAGATTTTGCATTGTACAAACTTGTTTCAACAGGAAGGAGAGGACTAAAGTTTGAGAATCACCCAAATCATTTTTATGCTATATTGTTCAATGGGTAATTTGTATAAAGGCAATTCAGTCAATGTCTCGGTTTGTAGTACAGTATATGGAAATTTCTCAAAGGCATCCTTTCGCGAACTTACAAGTGCTAGGCTTTTCTGTGTTGTGATACTATTTCTCCCCTCCATATTGCCATGCATGTGGCATCTCCCCTTTGGAAATTCAGGACTGCATTTTGTAATTAAATGTTATAATCTCCAGGACAGAAGTGGCACAGTTGTGGATTAATTAATTGATTATCATCCCGAGAAAACATATGGGGAGACTCTTTTGCCACCTTTTCCCACTGCAAAGAGAAACGTGCGCCTCAGGGCTCATTGCCATGCACTTTTTGAGGCTCAGGTGTGCTTAAAATATTGCCTCCCACTCACCCGCAACAGGAATCCAGGCTCTGCTGGTTCCTAATTATCCCTGCAGCTGATGCTGTTCCATGTGGTCCTCATGATGCAACTAATGATATCAGCATAGAGATAGCTGAAAGGTGGTAGAGCTGTTTGGTTATCAGAAGCTCCTTCCTATACTTCTGCCTTGATATTAAAACACTGAACCACAAGGATAGCTATGTGACAGCAGCATGAATCACCATTGCAGATCAAATGCCACAGAGCTTTTACATCACTGGACATCAGCAGAAACACAGTGCTTGTCAGTGGAGGCAGTTCACACATTTATCTACAAGTTACTAGGACTTAGATCCTGAGGTTGCCTCCAGGCTGTCAGTATTTTTCAGAAGGGATTCAAGCACATACCCAAAATTTAGGTTTGCACAATTAAAGTGGATTAAAGTGCTTTGTTGCCCCAGCATGACAAATCCATTTTTTTAAAAAAATGTATTTTTGCTATTAGAAATGTGACAAGGAAATGCACTAAAAAGTGTGGGGTGAATGAATGACTAATGATAGGACCACACAAGCATATCAGGATGACTGCTCAAAAATGATCAGCTGTAGTCCAATCTGATCTTTGCAAGAAAAGCAGGATGAGTGCTGAATAGAAAGGTAATCTGAAGCTCTAAGTCAGGCATAGGCTGACCACAACTCCCATCATCCCTGACCACTGGTCCTGTTAGCTAGAATTGATGGGAGTTGCAGTCCCAAAACATCTGGAGGGCTGAGTTTGTCTATGTCTGCTCTAAGTTGTTATTCCATTCAGGAATGCATTCCCCCCTAAAGCTCCCTCTCCTTGAAGCCTCTGGTACCACTTCCCACACTATTCCATGGGATCCTCCCACCCATTGAAGCAGATTTTCTGGCAGCATTGGGTTCTTTAGGCGGAAAGGGGGAATTGGCAGTAATCATCTCTCTCTCTCAACTCCAATGGATGCATCCCATGAGCAGAGACTCACAGGAAGTTAGGATCCAAAGTCAACTATTAACTGTACCTCTGTGTAAGAACCAGCTGCTGTCTGGTGTTCATTTATGCCTGAAGGAATTTGAGTCTTTCTGCTATTTCTTTGCTCTGCTTGCCAACAAGTATGATTTCACCAAAATGTTTCTCTACAACTTGGCACAATGTACAACTACATTGCTTCTATAGGAATATGGCAAAGATCCTGAATAATAAAAGAATGCTTTTGCAACTAACAAATATGCTCATAGATTAGCAAAAAAGCTTTTATGATTTTCCACGCTTATTGGGAATGTAAAAATTCTAAAGCTATTTGAGCATTAAATATTGTTCTGAGGCCTGAGGCTTACAGACATTCTTTATATTGTGTAGCCTGCTGGTAGACAAATCAACCCTGAGATAAATTTGCACTCCATTTTGCTTTCCCTTCCCAACTTTCTAGCACTGCATTTTTTAACACTAGATTTGTTCCTACTCTATCCTGACCCAGAAGATCACCTTCCATAATGAACCTTTGTAAAATAGGTTAAGCTCAAAGATAATAAATTGCAAAGTGCTTTTTAAATATCGCTTGAGTTCAGGAAGCTGTTACTTGATGCCCTTTGTGGTGACAATGGGCAGTGGTAACTGGTACCACCTTAGGCTGATGTGCTAGCTGTGTCCTCTCCTGCATAAAAACAATATAGCCATTGTCACATATGCCGTGATAACTACAATTGAAAAATGATGGCTAGTCCAGAATGCAACAGCAAGACGTTTGTCAAGAAGGACATATTACTGCAATGCAAAATATGAGAGGCTCCATCTGTATTGGTGTTCCACCAGTTTTTGAAGACACAAAGGCATTCCTTTGATCTCTTCAACCAAGTCCCTTCTTTTAGTAGTGGTGGTGTTTTAATGGGCTTGCTTTAGTATGCTTTTAAATTATGAACCTTTATATTTTAATAGGATCATGTTGTTGTGTATTTTTATTATGGAGTGATTTTTTTTTAAAAAGCAGCAACTTAATTTTAACAATGTAATGTAATTAATTATTGTGGGTTTTTAAAATTTTTCATTAAAGTTTTCTTGGTTTACAAGGGTATGCACAATGTGTCTTTTTTCAAGTTACATTTTCCATAGGTTTAATAATATTGTGTCAGTTGCACAGCTCCCTCGCAGTAGGCAGCATGGACCAATTCAGTGGGCTCAATGATCTGGGAGCAGGAAAGCCAAGAACTGCCTTCTCTCATATGAACAATCTTTTGAACTCATTCCCTCAGATAATCTTTAGAGGCACTGCTTTTATCTTTGCCTATCACAAGGTGGGAGGTTTCGCAACAGTTAGACTTTGGCTTTGCACATCTCTGAATGTTTGCAAAGTTCTTTTAGAATGTGTACACTGTCTTATGGTATTTGAAGGTAGTCCAAGGGCTGCCTTTTTAGTTTTCAAGTTAAAAAAAAAGGGAAGAAAGCAGGTAGAGAGTCCAATTGCTACTGTGAGTATATTCAAAATAGGGCTGCAAATGTCACTGGGACCATGAGTTGCCCCTATCAGCTCACTAGAAACACAAACTAACAACCACACGGGGTATTTCCAGATGGCATGTTCACTGAGCAATCGTTGTGAAATATTTGTGAGGCACTTAGATGTTATTGCACCAAAGCAAGTGTTATTCCACACTTTCCAGGTGTGCTGGTCCCAGGGGGAATAAGGTACTATTACTGTAGCCCAAGATCAGTCCACAGTCTCTAGCAGGGCAGACGATCACTAGATGAGACGCGAGGTCTGAGACAGGGAGCCGGGCGGGGTAACAGGAACGCTAGTAGGGCAGAAGCAGAAAGCCAGGCGAGGAACAGGAGCACTGGTAGGGCAGAAGCAGGAGTCCAGGCGAGGAACAGGAACACTGGTAGGGCAGAAGCAGGAATCCAGGTGAGGAACAGGAACACCGGAGAGTCAGAAACAGGAAGCCGGGCGAGGAACAGGCACACTGGGAGTGCAGATCAAGGACTGGGTAAAGCAGGTACTCCACAACGACGTTGCTCCCGCAACCTGGGACCGGGCTGCCTGACCTTTATCTTCTTCTAAGGCCGGGGGCGGTCCCGGCCCCCAGAAGCCCCGCCTCTCTTGGCCTTCAGGCGAGCACTCCTCCTGGGAGACACCAGTTCCCTTTGCCTCTCTGCCCTAAGCCTCTGCAGTTCAGGAGAGGCCGAAGGGTTACTGGGCCCCGGGGGAGGCTCACCTGTAGCCACTGAGTCTTCCAGCACCTCTGGGGCCAGAATGGTTTCACCTGGTGCCTGCTCTTGAGTTTCCTCAGCATCTAGGCCTTGCCCCAGTTCAGCCGGCCCTGGAGGCGGGGACTCCTGTGCCGGCTGGGATTCCTCCGGATCGCTCTCAGACTCGGAATCCCAGGCCATCACACCAGGGCATTTTTGGATCAGTTTATTTATTGCAAAAAGTCCAATCCTTTAGGGGAGCATGTTTGTTGTGAAAGACCACCCAATATAATTATGCAATCAGAATTTGCCATTAAGGGATTGAATACAACTTAGTCTGGGTTTGGTTTCCTCTGGAAGGAGTTTGCTGGAAGCTTATGGCATTTTGGAATATCTGTATGTTTATCTACATAGGTGGAGGCACAGCTTAACACTCAGCCAGTTCTACTGCCCCACACCAGATCTCCAGAAATAACCCCCTCCCCAAAAAGGCCAATTCTCCTGGCCTTTTTCTGTGTGTATTTCTTGAAAATGGAGTCTGTCTCCAGTACTTCTATTGTTTTCCCACTCATACAGGTGAGTGATGGATAAAGTTGAGTCATTTTCTGAAGCAACTTCTCTCTTCTATTCTGCAGCACTGCTTTGTACCCATTTTCACCTTCATCTCCATGCCAATGCCTCCTCCCTCCTTTTGTGAAAACTGCCTTGCACACAAAGCACTCCAGTAGTCATCTCCTGCATCGTCGTCCTCCTACACATTACAATTGCTAAGCACTCTTTTTCACCTCCAATGAAAAGCACCCTTTTTACCTTCAGCCCTGCATTGAGGGCTATGTGATGACTGCCTTATACTCGTATGTGTATAGGTAGATAATTCTCACTGATAATTCTATTCCTATCCAAGGAGAGGGCATGTGACTTGGGGAGAGTTCTGAGAGTCAGACTGAAAGGCCTGAAGGGCAGCTCTGAGCTCCTGTACTTATGGTTCTCCATCTCTAAAGTAAGGGGTCTGAACCTTAGAGACCTTGATGGTAAGCTATTTTTGCTCCATTCTTTTTGAATCATGTGCAACAATCAGTGAATATTACCAGTGACAGTCTTATCTGAAGTGGTTTCAATATGAAACATTTCTCAAAGCCACTATTTTCAGAAACAACCTCAGAGGCTGACCCTTTCTCTATTGCCTTCAAGTTCTGTGTTTGCTGAAAAATCACACTGCAGCTGCCATTAAGATTATGAAACATTGACTTACATGTGAGTTGTCAACACTCTTGATTGAAGGAGTTAAAAAAAGATGGGGGTGGGAGAACTGCACCTTTCTAATACATGCAATGGATTTCTTAAGTTGACACATGACCATCCTTGTCAGCAGTTCTTTGATTCACAGTTTGATATGTCAGTGACAAGAGTCCCAAAAGCTTCTGGCAGCTTTTCTTGTGCCCAAAGGCTTAGTCATTTTGGAGGCATACGTACTTCTCCCACTATAAGCTTTCATTATCTTTCCTTTCTCACATGCTGGGACCTACAATGGAGAGCAGTTCTTATGTATGACTTATTTGTAGGGTCAGGCTAAAATTCCTCCCTTCCTCCACCTCCAGTTTCCCAAAAGTATTCTATTCCTGAAAAAAAGACCCATTTTCTAGTATTGCTTTCTTGTGATGGGCAGAAATCTCTGATTATTATTTTTTTGAAGGGCATTACTGCCAACCTTACTTAACCTTGGAGGTGGCTGAAGATTACCCCATCTCCACCATTTTAATGGCTCATTATGGCATGAAGATGTCTTCACAGCCTCCTGCTGGCTGCACTTCCTGTAATGCCTTTGGAGGGGTGTGATGTAATGTGAGGTTGCTTTGCTCGAACAGCATTCTAGGAAGTGCCGTCAAGAGACTCTTGTGCCACTTCCCACTGACCAGATTGCCCAGAATGCTTTAGGAGCAATGAGATATGATGCGGCACTGCAGAGCACTATGACAAAGCTATCTCTGTCCAACAAAATCAAAGCTGGGAAAAGGTATTCTGAGCCATGAAGCCCACCTAGGCTTCAAATGACAATGATGAGATATAGCTAGTTCTTTCATGAAAAGTACATCCCCCTCCAGAACCAGTTTAACACCAGCTTAACAGACACAAAAACTACCTTGCCTCCTTGTCATGAGTCAATCTCAATTTATTGCCCTGTCCACTACAGTGTCCAGATTCCAGTTCAGTAGCTGCATAGTTATATCTGACTTAGATATCAAAGGAGTAGAGCTGAGTGTCTTCAGCATATTGATCCAAATCCTGGAATTATTTCACTCACCACTTCAAGCACTGTATGGAGGATCAAATGGAACTTGCAGTATCTCAGAGCAGAGCTCTCCAGTGCTGCTTTCTGAAACCAACACTATAGATAGTACTGGAACCACAGTATCACTATGCCCCTGCTGTCCATATCCCACAGAGTGTTGGTTGATTGTATACTAGAATACAGTAAAATAAAAGGAGAATTCCCTGGATGACTAGATCCAGGTTTGGGGCAAGTACTCTTTGGTGAGAAAGCTCCAGCAGAGATTTAAAATCACAAAGCATGCACCAAAGTAAAGCATGGAAATGCAGTCTGTTAGACCTTTAAAATATCCCCTTCAAAGTTGCTTCCAAAGTTCCCTACTTCCCCTAGCATAGAAAAAGACCACATGATTGGTAAGTTAAAAATTGTTTCCTAACAAACTTTTAAAATTCATGCAATTTTCCATACAGAGGCAAGAAAAGACAGGCAGTATAACACAGGTTCCAAAGTGGAGACAGATTCTAAATTATTTGTATAGAAACACAAATATGGCTTGCTAAAGCCACAGTCTAAGTCTGGAGCATCAAGCTGAGACATCCTTACTAGGGAGTTCACATAGTGGGAGGAAAGAGAATAGAGAGTTTGGTAACTCTTCCTCCCAAGATGAGAGGGTGTGACCTAGCTAAGCCTGACAGTACAGCTTACCCTGTGATCTTAACCCTTTCATGAATCAATTAGATCATTGATTAAATGAGGCTGATTTATCCCACACAGAGCTGGTTCTGTAGGATATCATGGCTGAAGGTTTCAAAAGCTACTGACAGATCAAAGTGAATCAACAGCCCTGAACTTAATCCATGTTGAAACAGATCTGGCTGTGCTATTTGGAAGTGGGTTAAATAGTGCAATTCAGGTGGGTAGATTACTCAGCCCAATCAATACATAAGAAGGCTGGACTTCCGGATCAGCGTGTTCAGCATCGGGTCGGAGTCTGGGCTCTTGCTGTCTCGAGACTGATGCGGCACATAGAGATAGAAGGGAGCAATGGAAGGCGTAAGTTGCCCCGAAACCCAGGGGAGTAATCTCGGGGGACAGGAGCTCAAGGCAGCACAATAAGGGGTTTCCCCAATCTCAGGAATATAAGAAAAATCAGAATGAGACAATAAGAAAAGGAGGAGAACCTCGGCGCATCGAGCTAAAAACACGCTCAAGTGCGAACGCCCCGTGTACCATCGCTGATCTTCTCCACAGAGATAAGGACATAAAAATAATGAACTGCCCCCCCCCGACAAATAAAAGGCTTTGAGGAGATGCTGTTACCTTGTATCAAAACTTTTTGTCTTCTGGTCTGATGATAGATGTCGTGGATGTTCTTTTTTGCCCCCACCCAAACCGTTGGAGGATTTCACACTTATTCTCAACCCCCCCCCCCAAGAATATTCCGTGAAATGTCCCCCTCCACAGTCTGACCATTAACACATGGAATGGAAAATTGGTGGTGGGACCTGCTCAAAAACCTTCAGGAAAAAAATCATATGCAAAAGGTGGATTTTTAAAAATAAAGTGTCATTTAAAAATGTCTCATTTTTCCACCCGTACCTGACAATAGGCATATTTGTAGCTATGCAATCAAGATTGCTTGTACTCTTTGTCTAAATGCAGCAGCTGGCTATTCTCAATTCAATATTCAACCTCAGACTCAATGAATCTTCCTTAGAGTATTGCTAAGTGTACTAAATATTCTAAGTAAAGCTATTATGCTCTTGTTTCTTGTTCAAAAAGAATTCTTTGTCCTTCGCTAAGGGTAAGCCCACAGCAGTAAGATGCAGAGAAATCTGCCAATCGTTATAAAAATAATTACCAAATCCACCCTGAGATTCTCTATTTTCAAATGCTTGTCACTTCGCAGAGCATGTAGCATCAGCCCAAACATCTGTTCTCTGACCATTGTACGAATGAGATGTTGGAAATACAATATTCATTTATAATTGACATCTGTGCCTCTTCTGACTTTGTAAGAAAAACAGCCTTGGATCTATCATAACAGTGAAAGTTTGAGATTATCTACTGCTCTGTGATGGAGAAATCTATTGCTTTGGCAGCATTTGAGCTATAAGCTTTCTGAACACGTCAGACACTAACAAGCCAGACATATTTCTGCAGTAAAGCAGGCCTGACTTATGAGGCAGGCTATTGCCTTTTACAAGACAGCCCCAAAAGGAGCCGTTATGGTTTCGACATGCGAAATAAAAGGTCAAAGGATGGCCCAGTTTGAGTTAAAATCATTTATTATATTTGTAGGCAAGGAAAGCAGCTGTAAAAACCATAAAAAGGTTCATTGACAAAGCAGGAGGCATCTTATTATTTGATTAAATTTGCCTGGCAGCTTGCAAACACACGAGCAAGTAAATAGATAACTAGCTAATAATTGCTAGCATCCTCATGTGTCTGAATCTAGGCAACATCTATTGAAACAGCTCTGAAGTACTCGGCTCATAAGCATCAAAGGCTTTTGAATTATCACAAGATGCAAAGGTGGCGGTGCTAATTCCATTATCAGCTGGCTCATGGGTAAAATAAGTCAAGCTTTTGACAGCCAAGCTAATGGGACTCATTGCAGACAACACCCATTATGGGTATGCAAAGATTGCTATTATTATGTCCCAGCCTTTGCTAGCAAATGCTTGCTGTTAAGGGACAGAGCTATTATGCACCCCCAATGTAATAGGTGCCAGTATGTATTGCTCTTGCCAAGGGGTAATATTTTATAATAGCTCTGTGTGTGTGTGTGTGTGTGTGTGTGTGTGTGTGCGCGCGCGCACAGTTTGAAGATGAGCAAACATTTTACTCAAAGCAGACCAATTGGTAGTTTTGAAAGATGGTCCCATTATTTTTTGAGGGTTCAAAAGCAAAACACTTCTTTTAAAGCTAATGAAACTTCCAAACAAATCAAGAAAATGGTGTATCTAATCACAAACACCAGAGGTTCAATAAGCACACAGTTCTATAAGCACAAATAAACAACACAGAATAGGACATTGAATGAGCCAATGGGAAGGGAGTATTTTGAAGTTCTGCACACAGGTGTAATAACTGGCAAAGGGTGCAGTCCAGTCCCCTGGCAGGCAGCAGTGGAGCTTAACAGAGAAGGAGAGCGCCATTACAGCTGGAGCCCAGGTGCTTGTGCTGGCCAGGGCAGAACAGGGAGTGGCATGCAGAGAGAGTAAGACTGAGCCAATTTCTATAACTTGCTTGTAAGTTAGCATATTTTAGGATCTGGCATATCCTTGGCCGACTCAGTTCCAAACCTTCATGGCCTCTCCCTGCCCCTGAAACACCTCATTTTGCAGGGATATCATCAGTGGTAGCATCCAGCTGCCTGTAGTTGAGGTCAGCATATTTGTGACCCCCGTGAAGGTAGAGCGTCCCCTCTCCATTGCACATTAAAAAGTTGCTTATTCCTACAGTAGACGTAGCATATATTTAAAAGGAGAACAATGTGGATTCCAGTGCTTTCCTAAAGAAAGATTCCCCCTTACATAATCCGTCCTAAGATGTATCTGCTTGCCAAGCTTCACTCAGCTACAAGTCTCCAGGAACAGGAAACCCAGCACCACCATTGGGTATGACTCTTTTACCAGGGTAAGGGATTCTTTTCAGCCCAAGGGCCACTTTCCCTTCTGAAAAATCTACTGAGGGCCACATGCTTGGGGCAAAAGTGAGCAGAGCAATGTATGCTCATTGTACCTTTGTACAGTAGGGTAGTTTCTAAAGAAACTCATACACCCCTCTCTATTGTCCACTCAACAAGAGGCTTTTTCAGAATTCAAGGACACATTCTAGCCAGGCAAACACTTGGGGTGAGAAGCAGGGCCAAGGAGGGGTCTGGCCTGGGGAAAGTTCAGAAGGCCAGATTGAGAGGCCTAGAGGTCCATATTTGGCAACTAGGCCTCAGATTCTCCATCCTTGTCTGTGAGCTCAGGCTCTCTAATTGGAAACTACTACCAGTGAGTATTATTGGCAACTGTATAGATCTGTGCCCATTTCCTCCCTGGTTTACCAGACTGACATGGTAGGAAGCAAAAATAAGCACTACGAGAGACTTAGCAGCATAGAAATAAGGCTAATTTGACCCAGATCTACCAGAGCTCAACTGGGAACCTCATTCTCAGATACATTGCAGCAGTTCAGCTCTTTCAGTCCAGCTAACTGTAGGCTGGTGAACTTTAGTGGCCTAATTTCACCAGTCCTTCTCCAGGACACCACAGACTTCAAACAAACAAGATCAGTCTCCCAGACTAACACAGCTTATGTACTCTACAGATATAATAACAAAATCAAAAACACTTGGGGATGTTACTGTCTGCCCACAAGTTTGCAAAGACTATCTTGTATATAATTTTGACAAGTGGTACACATAATTTGCATCTTCAAAAAAGTAGATGAAATAAATATTTTTCCAGCAGTCCTGTTATGCAGTTGAGATCTTCAGAAGTCAAAGACCATCATGCCATCAATCTGTATAAAAATTATGTTGCCAAGGAAACATAGTATTTGAATGTCATGATTTCTAATTGCAAGTGTGAGTATTGTGTTTTCAGGGAGCTTAAATGAAAAGAACAGTGAATGACCATATTAGCTAAATCTCAGAATTCGTATACAAGGAGATCTCAGTCTTTCATGGCTAGTGTGATCCACAGCAGTCTTGTTACAACTTCAGATCACCCAACTTTCTCTTATTCTTAGAAGTTCTGATGGTATGCCCCTAACTTTGTTGAGCTATGCAGAGGCAGAGTTGAAACACTGGTGTACTCATGTCTGCGGGTAAGAAGGATTCCCAGTGCCAAAGAAAATAAGAGGACTTGTGTTAATGCTGGGATGCATGACATATCCTATGTGCAACTTTCTCAGTCGGGTCAACAATGCCAATCTGTATTGATTTCAGCGACTTAAATTAAACTGTATAACAGTATTTTGGTATAATGTTGGATCTACAAACATATTCAGATTTGCAAATTCATAATGGATTCAGATAGGAAAGTAGATCAAATATTGCCATATTTATTGCATCTTAGAGTTTTCCTTAGGCTGAAATCCTGCACACAGTTTGTTTATTTAGAAAAAATGTATAAAATACTTAATAAATTTATTATTATTATTATTATTATTATTATTATTATGATACTGCCCTATACCCGGGGGGTCTCAGGGTGGTTCACAGAATAAAATCAAGATAAAAAAACCACAAAAAACATAATAAAAATAAAAACAACAACCCAATAGCCCCCCCAACACATTTTCAAAGGGCATAGGATATAAATCAGATCAACCAAAGGCCTGGTTGAAAAGGAATGTTTTTGCCTGGGGCCTAAAGTGTACAATGAAGGCACCAAGCAAACTTTCCTGGGGAGAATATTCCACAGATGGGGAGCCACTGCAGAGAAGGCCCGTTCTCGTGTTGCCACCCTCCGGATCTCTTGAGGAGGAGGCACACAAAAGAGGGCCTCAGAAGATGACCTCAGGGTCTGGGTAGGTTCATATGGAAAGAAGTGGTCCTTGAGGTATTGCGGTCCTGAGCTGTTTAAAGCCTCTATTGTACACAAAACTGTATAAAACTATACATATCTAACTTTTTAGCATGGGTCTAAAATAATATAGCATGGGGGTCTGCAAATGCAATAGCACAGGTAGGCTTACATCTAGACAATCTTTGGTTGCAATCCGTACACACTTAGTAAGAAGTACAGTGGTCCCTCAGTTTACGAACTTAATCCATTCTGGAAGTCCGCTCTTAAACCAAAACTGTTCTTAAACCAAGGCGCGCTTTCCCTAATGAGGCCTCCTGCCGCCGGTGCCCTTCCACCGTTCAACTTCCATTCATAAACTGAGGTAAAGTTTGCTAACCAGAACACTACTTCCAGTTTTGTGGAGTTCGTAAACTGAATAGCCCGTAAACAGGGCTGTTCTTAAACCGAGGTACCACTGTAAATGCCACTGAACTCAGTTGGTCTTGCTTCTCAGTGAAAATGCACATTTGCATCTTTGTTGCTTTTCTTTTTTAAATGCACATAATTTCTGCCTTTTGCCTGCTTATCAGTATCATTAATGTCTGGCCTGTGAATGCATTTTAGCACATTCCTACTCTTTTTTTAAAACAACAGCACCACAGTAAAAATATATTGCAGGAAGAAAGGGAGTTTATAGAGTACTCTGTATTCTAAGAGGCGGCTGTATATTTAGTCTTTGAGCATTTGGAACACTTATTATAGGGATCAATTTGGCAAGAGCAGGGCCCAAATTATTTTAATAAAAAGTTCCATTAAATTCCATTGCATGGATGACTAAGTGCACAGGGATCGAATGTTCAGAGATGTGCATTGAAATAATCTTTCGTGTCTTTCCTGCTGAAAAGGCAGATGATCAGCAAGGCAGGAGCAGAAAGCTAATATGGATGCTGTAATGGAAATAGCAATAAGCTTTCAACAATTTATATAAACATATAGAATCACATGTAACTTCAGACTTTCATAGAACAGAGAGATAATTTCCAGTGTCATCAAAGAACCATGAAATACACAATGGCTGCTGCAGTGTTCCTTTCTGAAAGGAATGGTACTGGCTTTAGAAGTAAGAATGAGCAATTGCTAAGCTGCACTGCTGAAAATAGATATAGCTTTTGAGAGCTGAAAGAACACCTGGGCGATTGCTTAGATGATGCCCAGACATCCTCTAGCATATGTTAGATATCTTTGTGTTAATATTCCTTATGGCAGTGGTACAGCTTTTGAAGAAGCTGCCAGTAATAGAAACTCAGCCATAGCTGGCCCTACCACAAAGTAAGGTGAGGTAGATTGCCTCAGGCAGTGATTTTGAGAGTTTTGGAGTGCCATTCAGTGACAGAAAATTTTGAGTCAGCTGTTGTTTTTGTATAGAAGAGACTACTCTAATGTCAGCCACCAGTCCTTTTGAGCCTGTGGGCACATCTGCAGACCAGAAAAACTGTTGTGGGCAGAACACACACACACTGCGACCGAGAAACACCACAACCTATTCTGTAGCCTACAGTACAATGCTGCTTTCAACCTTATTTCAATAGGGGTGGAATGGCAGGGAGGGGTCTCTGTGAGTGTCAGGGAACACCTCTGTGGGCCCCACACTGGTGACTTCCGACATGGATGACCCCAGGAATGGCAATGGCAGCACAGGGAAACAGATAGATGGTGGAATGCCTTTTCAAGACAGCATCTCCCATTCCATCCTAGTATTCAAATGGAAGATGCTATTGCTTTGAGCCTTGCAGCAATTATTATCTTAGGTATAGATATATAAAGAGAGAACACCCCTCCCCCAGCACACACACTCCTAACCCTAAGAATAGTAGAGTAAGATCAAACCTCCACTTAGTCCTGCATCCTTTTCCCTGGATGTTTTCAGGGAGTCCAGAAACAAAGAGTGAAGTCACCTGTGCTCCTCTTTAGTTTGACCCCCCCACCGGGCACTGTGAGACCCTGCATGTTCAGCCTGATGCTTTGCATGCTTACACAGAAGTAAGTCTTGTGTTCAGTAGTGCTTACACTTAGGTAAGTGTGAACATTGCAGCCTCAGAGACACACTACCTGCAAACTTGGAGGCTCTATTTAGAAATTTAGGCTAATGCCCATTGATATAATCCCTCTCCTCTCCTGTGAAATTGTTTGATTCCCTTTTAAAGTCAGGCCATCACTTCCTCATGTGGCAGTGAAATCTATAAGTTTATTATAGATTCTGTGGAGAAGTACTTAGCTCTGTCTGTCCTATATCTACTTCCAATCAATTCCATTGAGTGAGTCAGTGCTGCTATTAGAGAGGGAGAAAAAGCCTTCTCGGTCCATTTTCTTCAGAGCATGCATCATTTTATAAACTTCTTGTCATCTATTTTTTCTAAATTTAAAAGCCCCAAATACCTGAACCTCTCCTTATGGCAAAGTTACAACTTACCTTACTGTGTTTGGTTGCCCTTTCTGGCAGCTTAGACACTGTATTCCAAAAGTGGCCACACCAGAAGTTTGTGCATGATGATTTCAAGGTACTATGAAATGAACAGGATTGGTTATATGACAGCATCATAACACTGGCATTCCTTATAGGGCTTCTGTTGTTGATTGCTGAGATGATTTTATGTGAAGAAACACATAACACATTAGTGTATTATTATTAATATAATAACGAAGTGGTGGTAGAGTGGTGCTCCATATTCCCTGACAAAGAACCCTTTAGAAGTTCTGGCAGTTAGCAGGTAAAGTTCTATTTGCTTAACTGGGGGTGGGGGTGTTCAGTCAGATTTTACAGTGTATATCATAGTACCATTTCAAAAGGGATTACTCCTGTAGAATTCAATTTCCACTCTAACGGAGTCCCTAGGCAGATTTTGGGAGTCTAATATTTACTTCCATACAGTAGCCTTCTAAAGTAGCATGAATAAAGTACTTTCAGATTTATCCCAAAGTAAAAGTCAACCCAAGGACCTAGATGAAACCTGACCTATGAGCCTATTGACCTATGAACAGAACACAAGACAATCAAGAAGTCTAGTTGAAGAGAGCAGAATGAAGAAATCAAGGGAACTCACTTTGAAAGAGTTACAATGCACTTCTTGTGGGGCTTAATTTACAAAGCAAAAGTCACTCCCGTTGATCTTTGACTATCTGGGAATGTATCCAAGATGCAAAGGAAACATTGGTTTCTCAAGTGAAGAAAATCACTGTCTGTTAAAAGTTCCCACTGGCATGAAAGAAAGTTTGCCACTTTTATATAGTTATTGGCTATAAGGAGTCCCTCTGTGTGTGGCTAATGCTACTTTCAGAAACCATTGATCTCTAATCCAGAGAGCAGCTTCCTGTGGTACTTCAGTACAGTAATTAAAGTACCTAAGATTTTGCCCGAGACCTCTGATGAAAGAAAGGCTATATAAAAAGACTTCCAACAATATATATGACTAGACTCACCCCCAATGCTCATTAAACAAAAATAGAGTTGAAAACAGAGAGGTGAGCGCTCTTGAGCTATTTTTACACAATCTTTTGAGCACATCACAACAGCTAAAGGGAAGACAATCTATGCAAACTTACCCGTATCTGTCCCATTTATCTCCAAACTAAATCCCTTCAGCCTCCCACTTTAGGCCAATTCATCTGGCATTATGAGTCACTGGCTTTGCTCACATAATTCCTGCATATGAAGGTTAGTGGAGCAGAACCTGTTGGTTCCCATGCTGCTGTGATGATGGATTAAATCAGCCTCAGTTTGTGCTGAGGCAATGGTCCCTTCCTGCAGCCATTAGGGTGGTGGTGTTCTGTGAGAAGCTTAAGAGAATCCTCTCTCCTTGCCTATTCCTTATGCTGCTCCTTTCCTGCCCTCTTCCAAGGCATCAAAAGCCCTTTGTGTGGTGTTCCTCTGCCACACAGGGCTTTCCCTCTCATCATAGTACTGAAAGTATGTCAAACTCATAGACTCACAGCTGAGACACAGCAGTTGGGTTGGCACTTGCATTTTAGTTATATGATTGTGATTTCACTGTTGCACTGTTTTATTGTTTTATTTTGCACACCACCTTGAGAGGAATTTATTGTTTATTTGTACCATTTCTACACCAGTTAGTATATTAAAAGAAGCAGTGTACAGAAAACTAAAGCAACAACAGACAGCTTAAGCAACAAATATTTAAAAAGCACACAGTTAACATATAAAAATGTAGCATCAAGACAGAATTACTAATAAATGTAAACCAATGTCAGTTCTTTCTCCTTTGGACATACCCTCCCTTTCAGTCTCCTGTCTCTCACCCTCCCACCCAGGGTCCCACCCAGGGTCCAAAAGAACTCTCAGTTCACCTGCAAAAGTCTCACATCCTTCTGCATATTCAGGGAATGCTAATATATACCCTGAACAGAACTAAACAGTTTTTGCTAAAGGGAATTTGCTAAATTACGTAGTTCATTTAAGGAAACACACTTGAAGAATTTTAGGGAAAATATTGTGCCTATTTAAAACTATGACTGACATGTATGGTCAAAGAGTAGATGGAAACTTTTGTATATATTATAGCTGCATGTACCTCCCTAGGGCAAACCAAATTTAAATCCTAATGAGACTTAGTATACCAGGACACCACCTAAAGAGCCACTGACTGCATGAGTTTACGACATTATCATGGAATAATTTCAGACCCAGAAATGCCCCAAAGTTACTCTTAGGGCTCTGAAAGGATCTAACATTTGACAGTTCAAGAGAAGTGGACAGAAACCAAAATTGGATCATAGCAAGCACAGTACCATGCAAAGATAAATTTCCCTACCAGTTAACTATTTGAGACAGCTGTAACTAAGAAGGTAGATGTGAGCTAAGGCATTCTTTCAGTGAATATTTACAGCATCTAGGTTTTCTGATTCAGCAAACTGGAATACCTCCAAACACAGGAGGCATGCATTCCTCATCCCTATACACATGTGCTCATACAGGCTGATGCTCAAGCAAAATAATGCTATATGAAATTTGTTGCCTGAGAGAATTAAAAATGAGAACATAATCCATTCATGTTTGACCTCCAGACAGATTAATGCAGGCATAGGCCTATGCCTGGATTAATGTGATTAACTAATATTTCACAGAATCAAACTTGTGTTCAGATTGCCAAATTCTGTGTGCAGCTGGAAGAGCAAATGTGCTTCTGCACAACTGAACATCAGAAGGACAAGAACAGTGTGTTTAGTCCTCAGCTGTACCAAGTGGAGAGCTGGATGAACTGTTGACGGCATGCCAACTTTCTGCTCTACTAATTCTGGCCTGACATGGCACCACAGTGCCATGTATTCCATGCTATGTCAATATGTCAATAGAGGGTAGAATGTTGGCCAAGTGTTGCATGTAATGGCGTGGCCAATAATCTGTGCGTTCCATCTCTTTCCAATATAGCAGTATCCTCAACCTGAAGGTCATCCACCCACCCCACCCCTATTTCCCAGCTGCTCTATGATGCTGGGAAGGAGGACATTGAATGGGCAAGGGATAGTAAGTAAATATGGGCACTGGCAGGAGAGCCAGCTTTAATGCCAGAGGAGCAGGAGCAAGAACACAATTTACAAGGTGGGCGAGAGATGGTGAATTCTTCAACTCTCTGTAGTATCAGGAGCAGCCTGTTCGGAGTGTGGAGTAACAATCTACCCAAATGTGGTAGGCCTTCTAGCTTCTGACAAAGCCTACCCCCCAACCCGAGTGAAATGAACAGGTCCAAGGCATGCTAGTTCAAAACCCTGTCCTCTTGATCATTAGACCAGCATTTGTAATGTCATCTGAATATCTGGATATTTTTTGTCCTTTAAATGCAAATCATATCCCTGTTCCTGTAATTTCTTCTTCCACCTTTCCTATCATTATCATCACCTTATACCACTTCAGAAGAAATCAGCTCTTCGGCGCATGATTGAAAGCAAGCCTCCTTGACTTCTACAAGCTGATAGCTGGGTTTTGTTAAATAAGCTTTTAGCATTGTGACAGATTTCATTAACTCTTTGTGTTATGCAAAAGCTGTACCTGTTACAGGATTTATGCACCGTGCTGTGGAAAGCTGGAATGAAGGGCCAGGCTAATGAGCTTGGAACATGGAGCTGCTTCAAAATCTGAAGAGGCAAGTTCTTACAGGTCACACTGCCCTTGCAACATTGTTTGTAATTACTTTATGTTGCCAAAATGTGCAAAGATTTCTTACTGCAAAGATTATACCCCAAGGATTCTGGCTATGGTAAGACATTTTGAATCAGAATAGATTTAATTTGACATTTTTTTTACCTTGTTGCATCCCCAGGGTACTATAGCTTTCTGTTTCATGTTCACATTACAAAAAGTTTGAAATGGATTAAGCTGAATGACAGTGACTTGGACAAAGCCACCCACTGAATTTAGGGTGACTAAGCAGGCATTTGATTTTTTTTTATAAATATTTTATTAAGTTTTCTTTCAGATATTCAGAAATTTACAGAATAAAAAGTAGAAAGTAAAAATAAGAAGAAAAAAGTATACATAAATTCCAACTTTCCAAAATATTTTAACAATTCCAATCGGACTTCCCCACATCTTCCGAATTCTGCGTTCTTTGCAATTGTAACATCAGCAATTTGTTACCTTATTTCATATCTTACTGTATCTTTCAAATACTATGTTTCCAAATTTAGAATACTGTATCTCAGTTATTTGTACCCTGTAAATAAACATAATATGGTTACTTCATGTTGTCTACCTCATCTTTCTCATAACTTAATTTCCAATTCACCTATTCAAGTTGCTGAAGCAAAAGTTTCCTAATCGTACACATTCTTAACATTCATACAACTTATAATGTTTTTGCAGATAGTCCTTAAATTTTTTCCAGTCCTCCTCCATTGTTTCTTCTCCCAAATCACGGATTCTGCCAGTCATTTCAGCCAGTTCCATGTAGTCCATCAACTGCGTCTGCCATTCTTCCAGCGTGGGTAAATCTGGTGTCTTCCAGTGCTTTGCGATGAGAATTCTTGCTGCTGTAGTAGCATACATAAACAAAGTTCTATCCTTCTTTAACACTATCTGGTCCACCATGCCCAGGAGGAAGGCCTCTGGTTTCTTGGGAAAGGTATACCTAAATACCTTTTTTAACTCATTATGTATCATTTCCCAGAAGGCCTTCACTTTTGGGCAGGTCCACCAGAGGTGAAAGAATGTCCCTTCAGCCTCCTTACATTTCCAGCATTTATTGTCAGACAAATGGTATATCTTAGCAAGCTTGACTGGGGTCATGTACCACCGGTATATCATTTTCATAATGTTTTCCTTCAAGGCATTACATGCCGTGAACTTCATTCCGGTGTTCCATAACCTTTCCCAGTCCTCAAACATAATGTTATGCCCAATGTCCTGCGCCCACTTTATCATGGCAGATTTTACTGTCTCATCCTGTGTATTCCATTTAAGCAGCAAGTTGTACATTCTAGAAAGTATCTTAGTCTTTGGTTCTAACAGTTCCGTCTCTAATTTCGATTTTTCCACCTGGAAACCAACTTTTTTATCTATTTTAAACACCTCTTGAATTTGAGCATAATGTAACCAGTCTCGCACCTTATTTTTTAATTTCTCCTGGCTCTGCAGCCTCCAATTGTCTCCAATTTTTTCAATTATTTCCCAATATTTCGGCCAGTAGGCCTCCATGTTGGGCCTTTTTCGAGCCTTGGCCTCCATCGGTGATAGCCACCTCGGGGTCTTGCCCTCTAGCAAGTCTTTGTATTTCATCCAGACCATGAATAATGCTTTTCTGACAATATGGTTTTTAAACAATTTGTGAGCTTTAACCTTGTCGTACCACAAATATGCATGCCAACCAAAAGCATTGTCAAACCCTTCCAGATCTAGGACGTCAGTGTTCTCCAACAAAAACCAGTCCTTCAACCAGCAGAAGGCTGCAGATTCATAATACAACCTCAAGTCTGGCAGGGCAAACCCCCCTCTCTCTTTCGAGTCAGTTAGTATTTTAAACTTTATTCGGGGCTTTTTGCCCTGCCAGACAAATTTGGAGATATCCTTCTGCCAAAACATTCCACTCTGTCCACAATCTGTAGGGCTTGGAACAAAAATAACATTTTCGGCAATACATTCATTTTTATAGCTGCAATTCGACCCAACAAGGAAAGTTTCAGTCTTGACCAAGTTTCCAAATCTTTTTTGATTTCTACCCAACATTTTTCATAATTGTCTTTAAATAAATTCAGATTTTTAGAGGACAAATGAACCCCCAGGTATTTCACTTTTTTAACCACACTTAATCCTGTCTCTCTCTGAAACCCATCCGTTTCTGTAGATGTCAAATTTTTAGCCAAAACCTTAGTTTTTTGCTTGTTCAACTTAAATCCCGCCACCCGACCAAATACCTGAATCAGTTCTAACACTCTTTTTGTACTAGATTCTGGCTCCTGTAATGTTAAAACCAGGTCATCTGCAAATGCTTTCAGTTTATATTGTTTCACTCCGACCTGTATTCACACTAAGCAGGCATTTGAAACTGGATCTCCTTTGATCAAACCTATCACACCATCTCCTCCACATCACACTGCCTTTCAAATAAAGGAAAATGGAATTTCACAGAGAAATCAGGCTACAGCTATACTCACCCCCCCCCCCACAATTACTTTCATTACTGGTTTAATACCAGCTGTAACTACTCTGATTGTGCTCTTGGTGCACCTAGCCTACCTTACATGCCTCTTGGGAAGGTATAGCAGGAAGTGCACAATGGCTGCAAAAGGGGACTTGATGCTTGCATCATAGGCATAGAATCTCAATTCCTTTAGCCAATGTGATGCTTTCCTGCCCCTCACTGCAAATTAATTACAGCTCCAAGGTTTCACCCAATCTCATCTTAACGATGAGACTGCTTATAGGAAAGAAGTACAGGGGTTAATTCAATGGTGTAAAGAAAACAATCTTATGCTTAACACCAAAAAAACCAAAGAACTCATAATTGACTTTAGGAGAAAGAAAAGTGTATTTTTACCATTGCACATAAATGGCGAGGAGGTGGAGAGGGTTGGTAGTTTTAAATACCTGGGCATTTATATCTCTGAGGACCTCTCATGGACTGCAAATATTAATATGGTTGTGAGGAAGGTGCAGGGGAGGTTGTATCTCCTGAGAATGCTCAGGGGACTGAATCTATCTCAGCACCTACTTCTGTCCTATTATCACAGTACCATCGAGAGTGTCCTAACCTATAGTATATTATCGTGGTATGGGAGCAGCTCTGAAACGGATAAAAAAGCTTTACAGAGAATAATTAAAATTGCCCAGAATGTTATTGGGCTCCAACTACCAACCCTGGATGAGATCTTCACGTCTCGCACTTTGAAGAAGTCACACAATATCCTGAGAGATCCCACCCATCCTGCTCACAACTTCTTTGAACTGTTGCCTTCGGGCAGAAGATATAGGACAATGAAAACACGAACCACACGCCTTCTGAATAGTTTCTATCCAGGAGCTCTGATTGCACTAAATAATGATCTCAGGGCCAGTTGCAAGAAATAGCAAGCAGGGAGTAGGAAGGAATGAGATAGGTTTTAGGCTATGCTATGCCTTTAATAGGTTATGTTATATTCTGGATTATGTTATGTTTTTATAGATTATGTCTGAATAGGATGAGAGTGTTGGAGATACGTGCAAATGTGTATGTGAACCCGGTCTTTGGGTGGGTGTTTGATTTTCGTTGTTGTGTATACTGTGTATATACGGACAATGACAATAAATTTATAATTTAATTTAATCCAGCCTGCTTATTGGATGTTTTAACAGTGAGAATCTGATTCCAGACAAAACCACATAGGGAATTGAACCCTGGTTGCTAGGAAGGGCAAAGAACAGAAATTTAAAAGAACAGAAAATGAGGAACGGGGGGGGGGGGGGAGGGAGAAGGGGCAACACCAGCTCTTTAGACCCCAGGGGTTCTTATACCTTGGTGTTCAAACAGCTCAACTCGTCAAACACAGGTCTGACTCTTCTCATAGGCAAAAAACACTGAAGGGTGGGAATAGCTAGAGTGGCTGACTAGGAAGTTGCCTGCATATGACTTCACTTGTAGGAATAATAATAATAATAATAATAATAATAATAATAATAATAAATGTTATTTATACCCCACCCTCTCCGGCCAGGACTGGGCTCAGGGCAGCTAACATCCAAGTATATAATACATTAAAACATAAAATCAAACAATTGATTAAAATGCAGCTTAAATCAAATTCAGATCAGAATAAAATCAGGTGGCAAATCTAGAGATTTGCTTTTTTTAAAAAAAGAAAGCTTAGCATCTGGACCCACTTGCAGTTGTACCATTATAATCCAGTCTTGCATAATAGAAATGGCTCGGTATTATGCCAGCTGAAAAGATTAACTCTGCAGACAATAGACAGTATCTGTGCATGTACATCTGGTATATGCCATCACCCTTGAAGCAACTACATAAACATTTTACCACATGTATTTACATTCTTCCATTCACAGTTCCATGCCACATATATGTGTTATAGAAATGTAAATATGTGTGTGTGTGTACACACCTTTATCCAACCATATGAAGTAGCCTTGGATGGAACACCTGGTAGAGCATTTTCCTAAGACAGCCTGGGTGAAGGTCCTCCAGGTGTGTGATCCTCCAGGCCTCTGTATATGATCCTCAGGAATCCCCACCTCCCAAGCCAAATCTCTTGTTACTCTTCTAGGCATCATCATTGGGTACTTTTGCCTAGCTGGAATGTGACCTTGAATGACGATAATGCCTCTTGCAGGCTAGAATGGAGGACAGAGAGATGTGAGTACGCATCAACCTCTGGTGTTTGTGTAGCAAAAATATATGAAGGCATAAGTTAGATACATTTCTCCACTAACTTTTGCATCTGGCTCTACCCATTTTTGCCGATGGCCCTGCTCACCACTAGCCAAAAATGAGTGGGTGCTTAACAGAATCTCACCCATGTTTCCATCCCAACTAAATGCTGCTTTTCTGTACTTACCAGTAACTCAGAAAATGTGACAAATTGCAGCAAACTCAGACTGATTTCAGATGTTTCCCAGCTCATTGGTTCACATTTCAAATGTTGTTGGTTGTTTTTATTTGCTTAGATACATAGAATATCTGGGTATTTGAAATTTGTAGTGAATACTGGTAGATGAGGAATGAGGATGATTCCAGATTTTTTAATGGGAGGCATCATTCTGTATCATGTAACTAGTGCTATAACCACTTTAGGTAGGAATACTGTTTTCTATAAATGTTTGCTAGAAGAATGTATCTAGTCTGGCTTCTCTGTTGGCTAAACATCCAAAGTTTTGGCCCTGGGCATCATATTTTAGGGCTTCTGGTTACAGGTCAGTATTCAATGTCAAGCTACATTCATATAAATATAACACTGTAAACCTTGGCAACTCCTTTACCTTGTAAATTAACCTACACCAAAAGCCATTAGAGAAGATAAAATGCTGAGCAAAGAATCCTCAAAGGAGAAACTGTCAGCTCCGCCGCTCTGGTTGCAATTAATTGATCAAATGATGCAATAAAATGGCCAGTAAATGCAATGCCCTAACTGGTGTTACACAACATTTTTTAACATCATTGCAGCCAAACTAATTTGGCTTTGAAGAGTTTGGAAGCAAGCACCATTTTTCTTTGTGTCATTGGACTTTTCACCTAGCAGCCCACTGATTACTGGGAATAACTCCAGCTACTGAAATGCACGATTCCAGCTAATGAAAGTGACCAGCTATCTAAGCTTAGCAATGCCATGAGAAGTAAAGGATTTTCTAGGAAACCAAGGCACTGCAGCTTTATCTCTATGGCTGCAGCTTTAATTCTATGGCCTAGGGAAAGTGCCAAGAGCCAGCTAAGGAGATGGTAAGAGAAGACAGGAGTCAACTGGGGAACCCAATACAGCCTTAAGGACAACTCCACCAATGTTTCCCTTTCTTTCCATAACTTCAGCTAGCAAATGGCAGGCTCTAGGCTGCCGAGTCTCTGCTCTCTATATCAGCAGAAGGGAGACTGAGACTGTATAAATTAAATGGAGTTTTGCTGCAAATACAGTCCTTCTACTTTCCAATGGTATTTGAATAATTGCACACAGGCCTTGCTGCTAAGATCTGAAAATTGTTCCCATAACAACTACAAAAGGGGAGAAAACATGTTTGTAATTTACCTTGGTACAGGAGTAAAGGAAGAAAACCACAAGAATAGATCAATCATGGACCTTGTACATTTTGCAGTAGTTTAAGCAGGGATACAGTCAAATTTATCCAAAGGGAACTGCCAAAATATTCAGATACTCAGAATTCCAGATACATGAATGAATAAATTAAAAAGTTACATAAGAAGGGCTGCTGGAAGACAACTGGATAATGGGAGCTGCTCTATCAGCTATAACATTGACAATTCAGCTTCCTTTGTTTGATACATGAAGTTTATAAAAACACTTTTCAATTTACATTTTCTCCAGATTTTAATGGTTTGGAAAAATTATTTAAGGCTACAGGGACGCGGGTGGCGCTGTGGGTAAAAGCCTCAGCGCCTAGGGCTTGCCGATCGAAAGGTCGGCGGTTTGAATCCCCGTGGCGGGGTGCGCTCCCGCTGCTTGGTCCCAGCGCCTGCCAACCTAGCAGTTCGAAAGCACCCCCGGGTGCAAGTAGATAAATAGGGACCGCTTACTAGCGGGAAGGTAAACGGTGTTCCGTGTGCTGCGCTGGCTCGCCAGATGCAGCTTTGTCACGCTGGCCACGTGACCCGGAAAGTGTCTCCGGACAGCGCTGGCCCCCGGCCTCTTGAGTGAGATGGGCGCACAACCCCAGAGTCTGTCAAGACTGGCCCTTTACCTTTACCTTTTTACAGGTACAATTTTTGTGGCATCTTTTTTCTTTGTTTTTTGTTATATAACATAATAATTGTTGAAAATCTGAGCAACTGCAAACTTGCAGAGAAACTATGAGAAAAATAATACAGAATTTTTTTAAAAGAACCATCCATTTGCGTACACAGGAAGCAACCTTATATCAAGTCAGATTAGATCAGCATTATCTACTTTGATTGGCAGCAGCCTTCCAGAATTTCAGGTAGAGTTTTTTCACATGCCTTACCCAGAGATGTCAGAGATTAAGCCTGGGATCTTTTGCCTGTGCTCTATCCATAGCTGTCAACGTTTCCCTTTTTTAAAGGGAAATTCCCTTATTCCGAATAGGATTCCTCGCAAGAAAAGGGAAAAGTTGACAGCTATGGCTATCATTGATCTAAACCAACTCCCAAGAGAATACTTAATGGAAAACTTGCTGATTGGCTGGAAAAGCTACTATAAAGCAACTGAGTAGCCCACGACAGGAATGAAAGTTGAATAGCTCTGCTGCAGCTCTGTAGAGAGGACTCAATAACTGCAGTGTAGATTACAGAAGTATGGCTAGAATAAAATCTAAGGCAAGTTTTACTCAGGCAAAATCTCTGCAGGAATTTTCTTGGTAGAAAAAAGAACTTGAAGAAAGGTGACATTTGTCAAGGAGTTGGGGATGATTTGCACATCTCTAAGTAGACAGGGTAATCCTGGTGGATATAAGGCAGATTGTTATCATTTATTATTATGTATTGAATTTATATACCACCCTATACCCAGAGGTCTCAGGGTGGTTCACAGAACAAAATCAAAATATAAAACCACAACATATATAATCAAAATTAAAACAACAACCCAATAACTCTCCTCCCAGTTAAGTGTAATATTCTCGGTAGTGGCGCCCACCCTGCAGAATGTCCTCCCATCAGGTGTCAAAGAGATTAGTAGCTACATAACCTTTAGAAGACAACTGGAGGCAGCCCTATATAGGGAAGCCTTTTAAGGTTTAATATTTTATCATGTTTTTATATATGTTGGAGGCCACCAAAAGTGGCTGGGGCAACCCAGTCAGATGGGTCTGGTACAAATAATACATTATTATTATTATTATTATTATTATTATTATTATTATTATTATTACAGATGAGCTGCTGGCTGGGCACAGCAACTCACTAGATTGGATAGTAGGGCCCTAATGCAGCTTTGGCAAAGATGGCAGATGTGTAAAGCTGGTGGAAAGAATCTGATTCACCTCCTTGAGAATACAATAAGAATTATTTAAAAGGTGATATGTCACATCAACACTGAATCTCTGTTGTTGGTTGCTAGCTTAAGTTTCCTCATTTGACCCAGTTACATTTCAAAATATACAGAAGGTGAAAAGCCTAATACCAAAAAAAACCACCCTTGTTTTTTTCTCATATTCTGTTTTGTTTTCCCCAATTACATTCCACCTGTACAAAAATATTATACATATACCCTGAGTTTTTGTTGACAGAGTTCCGCACAACACATGGTTCAATGAAGCACACAGAAAATAGTCAGTGCTTTCAGAAGTCAATACAAGTAATAGGAATTATCACCTGATGATCACCAGATCCAGATAAATCTACTGCAGGAGGGCTGAATGATACCAAACACATGTAGAATAAGTATTTGATTGATGTCACTGACTAATTTGTGGCTTTTTGTCATGATATTGAAAATGTACGTGTCAAGTCAAAACAGAAATTACTTTCTCACTAAAGCTGTGGATTGAAGGATTTATGAGGATTTACTGCTGGAAGTGGAAACAGGTGGTTGTACAATGCAGCAATGCACAAAATGAATTTAAGAACGGCTTGGGTGGTTTGCAGCAGCTTTAGGCAAATGCCTTCAAGTTAAAGAAACTAGACAGCTTAGGTATTATCCTTCCTCTATGCAAATTACCAAAAAACCCATAGCCATGGTAGCACTTCATATCAAAGTGTGTGTGTGTGGGGGGAGGGGGAATCAATGTCTCTGCTGCATAGAGCAGTGCCATGGATAATGGATTTTTGTAGGCAGCATCTAAGCTGGTTTTCAGACTCTTCAGTCCCCTCAAGAGTTACTCTAAAATATTACTCTCACTATGCACAAATATAACCTTCATGTGCATTAACCTCATGCAACACAGGTTGAATAGCTTGCTAGAATATAATCAGTTATCACTTAGGGTAAGTTCATACATGCAAGTTCATCTTTCGATTTCCCATGGTCTATTAATAGTTGAGGACTTTCTCTCATTCAAACCATCAGTACTGTCAACTGATTCACTTCTGTTCACGAGCCATTCATAGGAAGTTTTTAAAAGCAACATGAGACCGTTTCACCACACATTGCTTCTATTCTTGCAATCTGCTTGCAATTGTGCTGTTGTGGTGCCTTGTCCTCTGGCCATGAAGTGGTGTCAGGGATCCTTAGGATTTCCTTAACATATTAGCCGTCTGAAGGCCTTCATAGCTCCTGTGTTGGTGAATATAGGAGCAAGGAGCAGGTAGCCCTGCCTCCTGATGTTGTGTGCTCCTTGCTGGGCACTCCTGTGATGTTCATGCACATAGCAAAAATGTCTGCAGAGATGGTGCCATTGTGCTCCTATGCATGTGTCTATAGGATCTGGACACCTCAATAAACTGGGGTTTGAGATCCTGTGAAGCCTTGCATATATAGCTTTACACATGAAGGCTCCCTCCCTATAAGATGTCTGCAGTGTTCATACAGATGTTGGGAAAGGAGTAGGAGACTTGGGGCAGACCCATGCCTTGCTCTGGGTCCATCAGCAATTGCATAGGGTGTTGTCACTCTCCTTTTGGAAAACATCAGTTTCACAGAACTTCACTAAACAAACAGCATAGCTCTTACACCCCATCCCCCAATTTTGATCTAGTAGTCTTATCTCACAACAGCCTTCTGAATAAGAGATAATCTGACATGATTTTGCATTGATTGGTATCTTAAGGAAAGCATCTAAAGGGAAAGAGTCTTGATCACCCTAACTGTAAACACTGTTTGCAGACTAAATCCTCAGTCTCTTCTGTAGGCATGTTGGCTATTCTCCTTTTGAAGATCCACCCACACAGGGACACAAAGTGTTCCAAGGCAAACCGCAAGCAAACCTAATTATTGTTTTGTGCTGTATTTGGCAAGGCATACTCTTTTCTTCCTGGTGCTAAAATGGAAGCAGGGAACTCATGTGCTACTGTTTCTCTACATATTCTCACCAGGAAAACACTGAATGAAGGTGCAAAGCAGGGGGGATGGAAAATGTGGCTCAGGAGGATGTATGGCCTGGAGAGAATACCAGGTCAAGAGAACTGAAGTGCTGCCTTTGGCCCCTTTGCCCGAGGTTCCCTATAAATGTACTGTCATGAAATAAGTACAGTGGGTGATTTATCCTTGTAACCAATGCTTTAGTGGGCTAAAGTAGAAAGAATAAAGATCCTTTCAAACAGAGGGTTTTTCAAATGATAATTAATCCAATCCAATCCCCAAACCAGGTATGTTGTCAGGTATGTTTTAATTAGAATATCTGGCCTTGGGAGATGCGTAAATGAGTCCAGATTTAGAATAGTAATTTTATTTTATCATTTTTTGTAAATACCAAAATAATGGAATATATGTCTTGGAGCGAACAGTCACACCGTTTCATTGCTTAAGATTTTTTATTACCATCTCCCTACATCCATCTAAATAGTATTTTTCCTTTGTGGCATTAACAACTACTTGCTGAGAAGGGGGAAACAAGAAACTGTTCAGTTTAATTAGTTTGCTCATTTAAAAATCTCAAACTCATGCCCTGAGAAAATGCCATGATAGTTTGTCCCCACAGTGGAATATTTTCTTGTTTTCTACACCTATCTTCTCCTATTCCACTGACTGAAATTTTTTTAAGCTGTTGCTTCTGTGAGAGCATTGGCAGAGTGCTACAGTCATTTATGATTTCAGCTGCATTTTCCAGGCTGGACACAATGGCAGGGAGTTACAAGCTCTCACATAAATCAGATTATAGCCTATCAGTGAATCTGTGATGTGGACATCAATATTTGGTGTGGGTGATGGACTCATTGAAAAGGTAGCCTGACTCAGTCGTAAAACTGACAGGGGACAAGCCTCCAAGCAGAAAGAAGTGTTTAATCCCCCCCCCCATTCTTTTACAGATCATGGGGATAGTATACTGTAATGTCTAGTAAGAATGTAAGAATATAAGGAGAGCCTGCTGAATTAGGCCAATGGCCCATCTAGTCCAGCACCCTGTTGTCACAGTGGAGGTAGATCATAGCCATCATGACCAGTAGCTGTGGATAGCCATATCCTCCAAGAATTTGTCTAATCCTCTTTTAAAGCCATCCAAGTTGGTGGCCATCACTGCCTCCTGTGGGAGTGCATGCCATACTTTGACTATGTGCTGTATGAAGTTCCTTCTTTTATCTGCTCTGAATCTGCCAACAGATTATTTTATCATAACCGAGGAAGTAAGTTCACAGCAGGCTTGAATGAAGAGAGAAACTGTCCTGCTGCAGTGGGTCCCCCTGCCTCCACAGCCATACCAGCCTTCCCCAAACTGGTGGCCTTTAAATATTTTGGACTACAACTCCTGTCTGGGGCTGATGGGAAATGGAGTTCAACTGCATCTGAAGAGCACCTGATCCATGAAGGCTTATAAGCACAGTGAACAATGCACCTTCTCAATACTGACTGGGAGAAAGCCATCATCAGTGTGCTAATGACCCAAGAATCATACTAGAAAAGGGAGACCAGTTTTGTATTCCATACAATGACAGGACTCAGCTGGGTAATATAAATACATAATGTTGTGCTATATCTGTACTGGCAGCTATGATTAAACACAGGGTTTTCTTTCTCTCCTTTTTGTTTAGTGTCAAACAGTTCTGTTTTATACCATCTACTTTTTAGAACATACTGTTATGAGTTGGGGGGGAAACATGAATCTGACTCATTATGTAATGACACCAAAGATAAAAGAATGAATCCCACTGTAAACACACTGGGATAGATCAGCTGGTAGAGTATCAGACTCAACCTCAGGGTCATGGGTTTGAGCCCCACGTTGGGCAAAAAAAAATCCTGCATTGCAGGATGTTGGACTAGATGACCCTTGTGGTCCCTTCCAACTCTATGATTCATAAATCTTATGAAACTCTGTGAATGTTAGCCAACAAAGAAAGTTTCCCATGGAATATGTACCCAAAGGTACAAAAAAAGCTTACAGCTGACTGTGACATGCAGTTTCTCTCTTGGCTGTTCCACTTCAGAATTGCATGTAAGGGTTCTTTGTTTGAAAGCACCACACCCACATTGCCCTGCCTATGCTTCCATATTTGGTTTCAGGCCTAGCCTCTGGTCTTAGTGCTCTCAGGGATATTTTCCCCCTCTATTCTGCATGTGACGAGTGCAGTACTGGTTCAGTGGTGATGGTATGGCAGTGCTCACCTGATTTTCTGTCTCCCATGTCACTCTTGCTTACCAGAAGGTAGAGGAGAAGAGGTGATGCAGTGCTAAGGTTGGTGCAGGGCAAGCATACATGCAAGTGTGCTAGGTTGGCTCTTCTGATATGCTTGTACTGCACCAGCCTTGCCACCATCTCACCCTCTACCTCCTGGTAAGCAGCAACAAAACCCATGAGCATAATCTGGATATGTGGCAGTAAACCAGTACATTGAAACTGCATGAAGCTTAAAGTAAGGAAATTCTTATTTAATGCTACACAGCCAGGACATTTTCATAGTTAGAGTCACAGACCAATACAGGAGCCGTTGCGGGTAACCATATATTTATGGTGACCAATCAGTCAGATTCATAAAGAGTAAAAAAAATCCACTCTTCTCCCAGTTTACTAAAATGCATCAATTTTCTAAAAATATCACCACAAGTGAAGTTGATCTTTCAGTGACATTGACAGAAAATCAACATAGCATGAGAGCATATGACTGTGCTGATAATACTGCGTAATAATAAATCCTTTAATAAACCTGAAGACTATTTCAGTGACGAATACGAGAGCAAATAGAATAAGAGGGTGAAAAGAAAGGCTGATGAAAGCTGGTGTGATATAGTGGTTAAAGCACTGGACTAGTTCCTTGGAGACAAGAGTTCAAATTGCCATTGAGCCATGAAGGTAGCTCATTGACCTTGGGGAGATATAAACATAGTTCAAAAGTAAAAATAAAATAAAAAGGTGTATGGGTCGAAGTGAAGATAAGAAGAAATACAATAACGTTATTCAAACAGTGGCATCTAAGTCGCTACAAAGGCAAGCAATTCTACCCTCAAAGTGAATTGTAAACTGCTCACAGCATGTTACAGGGCATGCCATCCAAATATGGGGTAAATAATCTGCAGAGCACACAGAACAACCATATTGGCTGGCTCCTCAAGGATGTGATGGATACACCTGCCTTCATCACCATGTGGTAGACGTGATTGGTTCTCGCATGTGGTTCAAACACAAGTTTGGCCAGCTTCAGAACCTGATTTCTGCCACCTGCACTCTAGTCCTCATCCAGACTGTTTCATCAACCACTGCTTCTCAGAATACTGGAGAGCAATGCAATCACCACAGCACTGGATGCAATCCTTGGGAATAACTGTATTGATGGTTACACTCATCTCTCTCTTTCATAGCAAAATAAGAGCCTTGACAGGATCATAAGCTCTGTCCACTGGGGAAACAACCCTACAGGCATAAGAAATTTATCAGAGTTCATCAGCCTCTGAGGACAGACTATCCAGCCTGGTTTTCCATTCTTGCAAGCTATTATGACCTCAGAGTCCAGCAACAGTCAAGACTCCAAGTCAGAGGCTGCAGACTTTCCAGCTAAAGAGTCGGATCAGGTACAGGACTGCTGGAGATCAAGAAATAACTGAGACTGATGAGCATAAGCTCCCAGAATAATCTTCTCAGACCCCCAAAAGTACCTTTCCTTGAACCTGAGGAACCAAATACAGTTGTACCTTGGAAGTTGAACAGAATCCATTTTGGAAGTCTGTTTGACTTCCAAAATGTTCAGAAACCAAACAGGAAGCTCCTGCAGCCAATCGGAAGCTGGGAAGCCCCGTCAGACATTCAGCTTCCAAAAATAGTTCTCAAACCTGAACAGTCACTTCCAGGTTTGTGGCGTTCGGGAGGCAAAACATTTGAGAACGGAGCTATTCGAAAACCAAGGTACGACTGTACCTCCCCTGGGATCTCACCAGCCCAGCAGTGAAGGGAGCACACCACATGGGAGCCTAGGGAATAGAGGAGCAGTGCCTGTCTTCAGGCTGGGAGATTGTCTCTTTAAGAACCTAGAGTTAGTCACAAGAGGGTTGAGCTTGTGAAAGGTAGTATGAGAATAGGAGTATAAAAAATTCAACCTGCTCTCAACCTTTGCTGGTGTGATTGGCTTACTTGGAGCTATCCATGGTCCTGCAAGCTCTTTGTTTGGCCTGACCTCTGTGGGATCCAGCACTGGAGATCCATCACTGGAGCAGAACACAACACCGCTGGAAAGAGCCACTGTCAGACCAAACTTTACAAAGTACCAGTTAAGAAGCACTGACAGAGAGACAGACTATTCTCCTTTTTTTCTTCATTATTACCCTCACCTATTACAAAATTTAACAGGAGTAGAAAGTAAATGGTTTATTTCATAAAATCTATAAACTGCTTGATTGTAAAGAAACCTCAAGGCAGTTTACGTGTACGTGTATGTGTCACATGACATTGCACTGTGCCACATAGGCATGGTGATCCTTGGATTAACCTCTGCATGTTTTACTGCTGAATCGGGGTCTTAGAATTGGTTCTTAAATGCTCTAAAAAGGTACATGTAAGAAAATCTACTGGGGAAAATAAAGTGGGATGCTAATTTTTTTAAAGTATCAAACTGCATTCCATTCTGTATTCCAAAGACATTTGGCACAGCAATCAGTTCCACTTTATATACATCCCTCTTTTTCTAACAGAAAAGTGTCAGTTTTTAATACCTGTACAAGGCAAATATGTCAGGTGCAGTTATCACTTAATGCAGTGAACTAACAAGAAGGTTACAATGTGAAATGGCAATTGTTGGTTTTAAAACAAAAATACAATATTGGAGTCATCTACAATTCCTGGCACGGAGGAGATAAATTCTCCTAAGGAAAATGTTGTATTCTTTAATGTTTGATCTCTTTTTCTTAAGACTTTATATAAAACATGCAGAATTGGATATGCAAAGTCAAGGATAAATCCATAACTAATTAGATTTGCTGGAAATTTATGTGCAGATGGAAGAAAAGAGAAAACATCAGCACAGAGGTGATCCTCACCAAAAATACATTCAGCATTACAGCCTTACCTTGCATGCCAATGAGCATATATATTTACGTTGCAAATCAGAGTAAAACTTGAAAGTTTGATTGGTCTGGTTTGAATCTCACAATAAGCCAAACTACGAGTTCTCACTCAGACCATTTCTGGGGAGGAGTTCACACCACTTTGCTCCTGCCCTGTTCTTAGCACAGTGTGGCAACTAAGACAAAGTTTGGTTTAGTGTGCTGTCCCAACATGGAATTGTGGTTAAACTGTAACCTCATCAACCACAATCTGTAGTTAAGAACAAGGGCTGGCTACAGATAATGATAAAGGAGGAGAGAGCTTAACCACCCTTGTAGATTAGGACAACATATTAAGCAAAACCTTGGCCTATCTGTGGCATTAAATAAGTTTCACTCAAACTCATTGAAATGAATGAATCTAAGTTGGTCATGTTTATTACTTCCAATGGGTCCACTCTGAGTTGGACTAGCCTTGGATACAAGCAATGGTTAGTGTGGAAAGAGCTTAACCATAAACTCAAGTTCCAATGACATGCCAAGCAAACCTTGGGCTTAGCAGCAACAGTAGCAAACAAACAAACAAGCAAACAAACAAAAACACAGAAAGGAGCAAAGCAACTGCAAGCTCCTCTCTGGGAGCCAGTGTGGTATCACTTTGCCATGGTTTGGCTTACCATCTTGTATGAACTAGGCCTATATTTCTAATGGCATTTGCTTACCCTCACCATTAATTTCTTATAGGGAATTTATGTGCTCTCACATCTGACGTAAATGTTTATATATGCTTTTCTTCTGGCCTGTCTGCATGATCTTTTTGTGGATTAGGTGTGCTCTAATGCCCTAAGGCCATCAGCGGTTTTTTAGGAAAAGCTTTCCCAATAATTTCAGTGAGCACCTGAGCAGCAAAAATGAAAGGAATACAGCTCCTTCCTCTGCAAGATGCTCTGCTGTAAGAAGATGAAAGCAGAGCAGCCAATATCTCACCAGAGAGATGCATGTGTTCCTTGCAAATATACAAAAAGTGTCCATACATTTTGCAATCACGTGCAAGTTATTTCCAGGATGCATCTTGAAGTCTGAATCTTTGAATAGCTGTAAGGCGGGGATTTTATTTTAGTGGTGCATTAACATTATTTGCACTCTTGTACTAGGATTGCTGATCTCTTTTTACCTTTCACACAAACGGGACAGATATATCTATCTATCTATCTATCTATCTATCTATCTATCTATCTATCTATCTATCATCTATCTATCTATCTATGGAGGAAATTTACTAAGATTTAAATATATTCCTGTGTTGCGATCAGAAATCTCTGTGTGTGCCTCTAATCATGTGTGTTAGGTTGTGTGACTGTGTGTTTGCTAGACTGCATCTGCTATTGGAATGTGGTTCTCAACAGCAAGACAGTCGGCTGGAAATGCAGCCTTCAGCCTGAAAAAGGTTCCCTACTCCTAAAGAGATGCATCAGGACAATTACATATTTTAAACAACCACAAATCACTATGGCAAAATGTTTTGTACATACATATCTGAAATCTTGAGACCATGCTTTGCTAATCATATTGCAGCGTCTTAGCAGTGATTTAGGACCAGTTGTTAGTAGCCTTTATTGGCATAGGTTTAAACAATAAAATCATACAAAATCATCCAAATACATTGATAATCCAAACACATACAATATATAAAAGAGTAGATAGCTGCCACTGAATAAATCAGGCAATATTAGATTTAGCTTTAAAGATCTCAGCTAAATACGCCGAAACAATCTTGGTAGTTCCGGGAGTATCATCCCTCAACAAATATTGGATTACAGACCCTTTGTAAATTGATATTTTAAGCTGTAAGGGAGTCACTAGGAGATCTCTGTGAAGGGTGTTGAGAAGAGGCCAATCCAAAATTATGTGATGTATTGTATCTGGTGTTTTCTTATTACAAGAGCAAAATCTGTTCTGGAAGGGGATTTTTTTTTAAACCTTCCAAACAAAACAGATGAGGGGAATGCATTTAGACGAGCTAGCGTAAAAGCTCTGCGATGTGATGTACTATCTAAATTATAAAAGTAATCAAGCATTACTCCATGATGGGGCTGCAATCCTAAGTAAGCAGATGAACATACAAAAGGCTGGGAGGGGTAGAGTTTTTGGATTTCATGGTCTAGCAGTTTCTGCTTGATGAGAGAGAAGATTTGTGTCTCATCTGATAGAAGGGAATCTATTGCAATCCCTATTTGCCTGAGTTTGAGGGTAATATTGGAAAACCATGTAAAATTATGTGTTTCTCTCAATAAAGAAGTTAGTAAATTATTCAGGTCTGTTTAAAAGTGAATTTTTAGCCAGTATTTGAAAGTCATAATCCAACCCCTAGATTCTAAGAGATGCTAGCCTAACTTTGCACACATAGCCAGATAGGATAGAACAAGTTAATAGCCTTGTTACAAAAACATCAAGAAAGGAAGTTAGCCTTGCATGACTGAGAAAAATTATCCACTGCCTTGAGATCTCATTGCTCACAAAGCTTCCTCTCCCTACCAGCTTGTTCTCTGTTTTAAAGGCCTCATCAAAGTCCTTACTACTTGTAAGAACATTTCTAGAGACTACCACAAAAGTTTACACACATTGTTTAACATGAAGCTAAAGTTGGTTCCGGTTGGAAATATTATCTTTGTGAATTCATGTACTAAAATAAATAATCTGCCCTCTCAGACCAATGTGGGCAAACTGGATCTGAGCCAGTCACCAGGCTGGACCTTCACAGTTAAACTGAGATGTGTACATTTGAGAGAACCATTGTGCATGCGTGGATGGCAGCACATGCACAGATAACAGGTTCATGAATAGGAGTCTGTTGGGGCAAAAAACCCAGCAGGGTCATACACACCCTTATCTGTTCTCTTGTGTGTACTGCAATGTGCAAATGTGACTTGAAATGTAGAGGAGGCCTAACTAGTGTGTTCATAGCCTAAAAATAGTAAGCACTAACAGATATGAAAGAGACTCTGTTTCCACAGGAATGACATCTGGGGGAATCATTGATTATTGCTTTCATGACAAAGGCCAGTGATTTTAAGTCATTTCATAGAGGCTTTGACAGTTACTGACAATATAATTTATACCATGTGAGTTGGCATTTTTAGACTCAGGACCCTTTTTAGTCACCATCTTCAAAACGATGACTTATTTTGTAAAAGGCAAATTACATTTTCAAGTGGTATGAAGGGGAATGACTCAGTTTGTGACTCACTTCTCTATTGTGACATGCTGCATTTCAAAACAAAACAAGAACACTGCTAAGTTATAACCTTCACATGTAGCCATCTTCAGTTTTTATCCCTGCAATACCCCTCTCATGAAATCGTGCTGACTTCAGGAGTTAAAAATTAGTTAGAGAGTCTTATAAAAGGAAAAGAGAAGAGTGAGGTGACAACTGGAAGTTTGCTTTCCAGGTATTGAACAGTAGAGAACTGGCTTGACAAGGGGGGGTATTTGACTATTGGTGGGCCTGTTTCAGTAATAACAGGAAGATCACACAATAACCGAAGGCTGTTTATGGCCTATTGATCAATGACCATGTTGCCTTCATTGAATGAGGAAGTGGAGGAGATTAGGAGTCCAAAAGGAAGTCAAAGAGTTCCCAGATCAACATATAGATAAAGGGTTAGGACACTCCCTCTTCCCTTTGAGATTGTCAGTGAGACCTGGTAGTGCAGTCTAGACTCCTTCCTTCCCTTGCCAAGTAACCTTTCCAGACAAAATGGAGACTTTGGAGACATGGTGATAGCAGAGAATCAACAATGTAGGTGGAATGGTGCTCTCTGGCAGCACCACAGAAAGAAAATACAGTGGTACCTTGGTTCTCGAACTTAATCCGTTCTGGGAGTCTGTTTGACTTCTGAAATGGTTTGAAAACCAAGGCATGGCTTCCGATTGGCTGCAGAAGCTTCCTGCACTTAATAGTTTGCAAACTGGAGCACTCATTTCTGGGTTTGTGGCGTTTGGCAGCTGATTTGTTTGGGAGCCAAGCCGTTCAAGTACCAAGGTACCACTGTGTGTAGAAAGAAGTGAGGCCCTGCAGCAAAATGTTTTCTCTGCAGCTTGCTGATCAGGATACCAACTACTCTATTCCATTCTCTTTCTCCTCTCTACCTTGTTTCCCCCCGCCCCCTTATCAGACAGAAATCAGTGCTCACTGAGCATGATCAATTCCTCACTAAGCTACTTTGAGCTAAAGTGTCATAGCTACATCATATGCCATCTGAGCATAGTTGTCCCTTCTCACAAAATCTCCTCAGTCAAACCTTTCCTCTGCTATTCTGGTAACAACAGTTGAGAGAGGGGGAAAACAATCACAGTGCTTCTCTAATGGAAAGGCTGGCCATAAAACTGTAAATTGCCAGAAGACTAACTTCTTAGCTGCAGCTAAAAGATTACTTCTTTTTTAAGTAATCAACATCCTTTTCATACATTGCCACAATAATCCAAAAGAAAACAGCAAGCTTGTTAAGCTAGACAACATTATGATTTCTGTTTGAGGGTCATTCCATATCAAGTGATCCAACTTTTTTACCTCATGTCAAACAATTTTCTTAATATGTTGGACACTTGTTGAATGATTGAAACTAAGTTAAAATCTAAAATTTTAATTTTTCATCTCATCCTGTTTTTGAGTTATGAAGGTTTGAAATTTCAAAAAATTGACAATTTTGTCCTTGCCAGATTACACAAAAACCTTTAAAGCTCAGTCTAGGATTGAGATACATCAAAGCTAAAAACACCAAACTCTTCAGAACTAATATGATATATCACATGATTAAATTTAAGTTACAAAATTTATTTTTAAAAAAGTGATTAGCAAAATTTCAGCTTGCCATCTCAATGGGATCACATTTTTTTTAAAAAGTAAATACATGTCTGCTTTATTGGGTTCTATTTAGGATAAATGGTTCTTCTTGGAGTAAAATATAACAGAATAAACAAGATTTCAACTATAATATCAGTTGTTACAGGCACCTCTTTAGAAAGTTATTTAATTAAAAGGTGTCTGAAAAGCTAGTCAGGCTTTTCTTTTAAAAATGTGTTCCAAAGCAGATTGATAGCTTGCTGTTGCGTGATAAAATTAATGCTTTGAAATAATTCTTGTTAGTACTTCATCCCATTAACATGAGATGAACAAATGCAAGGATGAGGCTAACGTCATGGTTCACCAAAAGATGTTCAGTGAACTGATCATCAAACTGAATTTGAAACTGGAAGATTGTCAGCAGAGGCACCAGTTAAGGAAGGCAGGTGGGTGGGCAGTAGGGTTTCCCTATTTTTATTTGTTACTCTGACGGTAACAAAACAATTGTTTGGGCACTTCATAGATTGCTGAAAACCTACCTACTTGGCCAGTGATCCCAAGCCACTGATGTTTTAATAACCACTGTTATCCATCTTTCGATGTTATAGCTGTATATCTAATTGTATTTTATTTTATTGCATTGCTTTATTTTATGGTGAACTGCCTTTATGTTATCTTAATTAAAGGTAATGTGTACATGAGACAGATAGATAATAAATAAATAAGTAAATAAATAAATAAATAAATAAATAAGAAAGAATGACACCGTTTTACTAGTGTTGTCACTGAACGTTCTCAGAGGGTTAGAGTAGGGTCACATATGTCCACAGCCCTTAGCCTTAACACCGGCTCACCACAGGGTTGTGTGTTGAGTCCCCTGCTCTATGCTCTCTATACGTATGACTGTACAGCCATCTATTCCAGCAACAAAATCATCAAGTTTGCTGATGACACTACGGTGGTAGGGCTCATTTCAGGAGGGGATGAGTCCGCCTATCGGGACGAGGTGGAGCGGCTCTGTGTTTGGTGTGGAGAGAACAATCTGGCTCTTAATACGGCTAAGACCAAGGAATTGGTGGTGGATTACAGGAAAAAAAAGGCGGACATTCAGCCCTTGTATATCAACGGGGAACGGGTGGAGAGGGTGGCGGAATTCAGGTTTTTGGGAGTAACTATCGATCAGGACATGACTTGGAGCGCAAATACCACTGCTCTGGTGAAGAAGGCCCAGCAGAGAATTTATTTCCTCAGACTTTTGAAGAAGAACAATCTGAGTGAGAGACTGCTGGTGTCCTTCTACCGAGGCTCCATAGAGAGCATTCTTACATACTGTATTTGTGCTTGGTTCTCCAGTTGTACAGCTAGGGAGAGGAAGGTGCTCCAGAAGGTCATAACCACAGCCCAAAGGATTATTGGTCATCCTCTCCCATCTTTGGAAGAACTGTACGGTTCCCGTTGTCTTAGGAAAGCAAACAACATCCTGCAGGATTCATCTCACCCGGGACACAGTCTGTTTGCACTACTGCCTTCTGGCAGGAGATATAGAAACATCAAGTCAAGGACAAATAGACTGAAAAACAGTTTCTATCCAAGAGCTGTGGCCTTTTTGAATGCTGTAACTCAATAGTGTGACCTGGGAGTTTGATGGGTGTTGGTGTGGGTGTGGCTGGAATGTGGTTTGTTTGGTTGTTGTTGTTGTTTTGCTTTTGTTGTTTTTAAGGGATGGCATCCAATTTCGTTGCACTTGTGCAATGTTGCACTTGTGTCATGACAATAAAGAATCTATTCTATTCTATTCTATTCTATTCTAATTTGCCACAAAAAATGCTTTTCACTTACAAATTGTCCTAGTTTCTCTCTCAAACTCTATCACAAATTATCTGCAGTTGCCATTGTTTAAATTTCAAAGCAGTCTTTAATAAATGACCCAAGAATAAGTGAAATTTGGTAAAATAAGAAAACTGGCAGATTTAATTTCACAAGGAACTTGGCAGTTATTTATAAAGTTGTAGTACAGCATGGCAGTATCAAACTATATTGGACATGCAGTCCATGATTTGTTTAGAAGTGTTCTAGGCTGTTTCACCATCTTTCTTAGGGATAAAAAATATTAATTAAAGGGCAGGCATCACTTAATTAAATCTAATAGCAAGCTGAACAAAATTATTGCAGGTATTATTTTCTCAGGCTGTAGAAAACTTTACATCAACATTCATCTTGCATAGACAGAATATAAACAATACAATTCCCCCCACTAAATGCTAGATAGTGCTTAACAGTGCAGTCATGTACAATTTTACTTGGAAGTCAGTTCCACCATGTTCCATGAGTGGTTCCCTAGCAAGTGTGTCTAGACTTGCAGCCTAAAACACCTTGATCCTACCTAATAAACAGCAAATAGCAAAACCACAACCATCAAATGTTTTAAGGAAGAACCTGAGGTCAAAAGCCAGCACTTTGAATGTATGTCCCAGAGCATCAATTTATAAAGGTAGTCTCCTTTTCATCTCACACAGAGAGGCACTTGCAAGCTACAATTTTAAAATGTGCTTATATTATAAATAAATTTGAATTAATGCTCAAAATGTTTTAGTTGATCAATCTAAACCAAATATTGCAACACTAGTTTATTGATTTCTGTATATATAAAACAATAAATGCACTATTCTTCATTCTAGGAAGTTTTCCCAAATGCTAGAATAGTGGAATGCAATTATTTCCTTGGCAACCACTTCATTTTGTTGGAATGTCTATAGCATTCTTTTCCATTTTTCATAAGGCTAATATTTTAGCAGTAATTATCTATTTAGCTTACCCCATATTAAAAAAAAACCCCAGACACACTGTTGACGCCTGCCTGGCAATTCTGATAATTGAGTTAGGCCAAACAAAGACCTCAGATCTCAAAGGATTCAGAATGAGCTCAGAATAAATTCAGAAGCCTGTCTTTTCACTTCATTTTCTTTTCACTATTTCAGCCACATCTGTGTCAATCATGCTTTGCTGGAAGAGGTTTTAGAAGTGCAGAATTACCATCTCTTCTCTTTTTTTCTTCTTTGGAGGAAGTTCTGCAGATATTTGTCTTTTCTGACTCTTGCCAGCAGAGATGAACTACTACTACTCATTCTTAGTATTGATGTAATGCTTCACAGTATCCAGAGCAGTTCATATGCATTAAATGATGTGAATTGGGCCTGTATTATTCTCCCCTTATTACTTCTGGGCAACTGAGACTGATAGAGGCTTGTCTAAAAACCAGGTGGCGTACTGGCTAGACTGTCACACTGAGAAACCCAAGCTCAAATCACGCATAGCCATGAAGGTCACTATGTGACATTGGGCTGGGGCAGGAGTGAGGAACCTCAGACCAAGAGAAAATATGCCTTTATCTGTCCATCGGGATTCCCCTCAGGCTGCACCCCACACTGGCCTCAAGTCACACCTCAATTATTATTTTTTGCCTGGCTAGAATGTGTTGTGTCATTGAACTCTGATAGTGCCTCTTGCCTGTCTGGTTGGAGACTAGAAGGGGTGTGTAGGCTATTGTGCAAAGGTATTGTTAACAGTTGTTGCTCTGCCCACTCATATCTCTGTTCAGTACCCACCACTACCACACCATCCTGATCACTGGCATCTAACCTTCCAAAGGTTGCCCAGAAGAGAATATAGACCTTGGTCTGAAGAAAGGTTCCGCACCCCTGGGCCAAAATTTTGTTCCCAAAAGAGAACTTTTCCCATGGAGGAAAGCAGAGGATAGAGACAGTCATATGGACACACTGAGGCATCATTATCATCCATGCTTGACAGAAAGTACAGATATATCAGCAACAACTCAATTCGAGCTTCTGAATGTGAACTACACGTGTGAAGAGGAGGAATCTGAGGAATCTGCATTCCCAACCCAAGGACATGTTTTTACTGTAACAACAACAGTAGTAAAGCATTAGTTATTCAGACAATCTGTTAAAAATGTGGAGGTTTAGGTGAAATACAATGGATTATAGTATCAGGGAAATTGGTGAGCAGAAAAGGTAACATAAGAACTAAAATGAACACATGTGAAATGCGAGAGGATGAAAGGCAGCTTGAACGAACAGAGAGAAGGTAAGTGTCTTCAGAGAATACCTGTTTCTGACCAAATGGAAGTTCTCCATGGGAACTCCAAGCCAGGTCAAATATTACAAAAGGTCTCTTCACAAATTTGCTTTCTTGCATAAGGCTAAATGCATAAATGGGGAGCAGGTGATGCCCCCAAATTTTGCACCTCATCAGCCCCACCTCATCCCCAAGTATTCAGTGTGCATGTTTGAAAAGCAGGAGTCTACAGCTGCATGGATATAGGCATCCATGTGTTTGAGAATCCTGATTGTGCAGAGTTCCTGGTTGTGTGGAAAGGTGCACATGCAGAACTTCCTTTTCACACACTGTTGCTGAACGTTCAGACATCGGAGCCAGGATGTGTAATGCCAGACATGGAGGCAGGAGGTGCTTGTCCTGTTCCTCCCAAACATGTTTAGCGATATATATGAAGGTGAATTTGTGAGGAGACTAAAAAGCCAAGAATGAAGATCCACAATTTATATAATTTCTCATGAGCTCTAGGGAGCATTAGGTTCTATTTTTCATCCTTAAAAAAAAAAAAAAAAAAAAGACAAGTCTATTTGTAAGGAAAGGCAGTAGGAAGTCTTTACAAACATGTGGGTAGAATCTGTATCAAAAGGAATCTTCCTTTTTAACTAGAACTAGAATTGAAACAATGGAATAATAACTAATATCCCATTAACTATTATCCATGGTTTTCTTTCGGAACACAACTCCCATTGTTTACCATTTTTGTTCTTCGTTTGTAATGGCAGAGGCGTTTTTCACTCCAAGCTTTGATTCTGATGCAATGTGCAGTACAGCATAGTGCAGAATAAGAATACTTCAAGCATTGCATGCAAACTTCTGTCTGGAAATAAATTATCTAAGTCATAACTTGATGTGCTAACACCAGTGGCAAGTGTTCAGAAACAAAGCTGTGTTAACGTAACTGGCTGCTAACGTAAAAAGCTGAGTCGCACCAGCAAATGGTGTAAAGATTGTGAAATGGCTTTAAATGGGAAAGCTTTCTTATTTATTTTAAGGATAAGAAACAGGTAAGGTTAGGTCATCTCCATATTTTATCTTCACCTTGTGTGCTACATTGGAGATAATGAATTCTTTCCTTCAGGCCACTCAGCTTTATGAAATTGAACTGGAGGCCTACCATATTGCATGGAGACGATTTTTGAAAGTCTGAACTGACTGTCTAATATGCATATAGGCACATTCTCATCCAGATTACAATTTGTGGCCTCAACTTTGATATCCAAAGTGGGTGGATATCAAGTTCTTCATGAGGCCCCTCCCCCCAAGCTGATAGTACTGAGGGGAGAGGAAGTACTTGGAACTGACAAAGTTATAAGGACTGTCATAGGAATATTAACTATCTCTTTGGCAAGCTACACATAGTGCTAGGATTTGTTTAATATACCTGCACCCCATTATGTTGGGTACTTTCATATACTTTTGAGCACATACAATAAAAGACATGCAATTTTTATTTAAGGGCCAAAATCTGTTAGCATAGTGTTTTTGTTGGATCATGCCATGTGTTTCTAACATGTTCTTTTTAAAGCTTCTGACATGTTCTGTGGTTTATCCCTCAGAAAGGCTTTGGTTTTCCCCTGCCCATATTTGTCTTACTTAAATGTCAAGTAGTAGTAGGAACAATCTTGTATTGCAGCTCTCACTGTTCACAGTGAGACATAGTTCAAAGAGGCATCTTTTCCTTCATGTACATTTCCTCAGTCTTGTGACAATCAAATGGATTGGCGCTGAAACCAAGTCTTTTATTAGGCTCCCCCACCCAAATGTATTGTTTGGCCCTCAGAACTGCCCTGGTTCAAGCTTTGACCTACTTATAATGAAACCACTAGCTGCCTCATTACACAGACTACCTCAGCAATATCAAAAAGTACCCAGCAGCTCTAAGGCTTGAATGATCCCCTAAAGCTGTGTTTGATTTTTTTCTCTCCTCTCGAATAACTGAGCATATGTAGTACTTCTGAACTCCTCTTTTTCTGTGGGAGCAAATTTTACCCAGCTGAAACCACCAATATGCATATCATAAATATTAATACAAATGTAATTCTCCATGGAGGAACATCAATACGGAAAAGTTGTAATCTTTCTTTTTAGATGCAAGGCTGGAAAAATATGCTTTAATTAACATGGATTATGTTCTCCTAGTAACCATGACTTTGATGTGCTTTGTTTACAGCATCTATCACCTTTATAAAAGGTGGATTGGATTTTTTAAAATCTAATTTCCATCACAAAGTTCTATCTCAGAAAAAGTATTATGAGTGATACGTGTTGTTTTCTGTTTTGAAAATGCAGTAGACATGGATTAAAATTTCCTGTCAACCATGAAGCTCACTGAGTAAACTGGAATTAATTTTTTGCTCTCTGCCTAAACTACCTCACAGGGTTGCTGTGAGGATAGAAAGAGAGGTTAGAGAGAGATCCTTTTATGCCACCTTGAGTGCCTTGAAAGAAGGGTGATATTTTAATGAAACTAAATCAAATACTGAAACACACAGCTTTGGCATTTTTGTGGGATGAATAGTTTTGTTTTTAAAACAGCTATGACAACAATTCAGCATAGTTAGGTCTGTTGAATAGGCTAATTGCATCCTATATCTTTTTTCTAACAACCATGGTTAAGGAAATATTGGGTCATACAAATAAAAAAGCTGAATGATAAGCAATAGCCGCTTACCAGATTCTGGGGTGAACGGCTGTTACGACCTGCCGTGGTGCCTCCATACACCCTGCGGAGCCTCACCATTTTGTTGTGGCCATTGCCGCTTTCCCCTTGGCCACCACACAGCATTGTGAACACTGCCAGGCCCACTGTTCAAATCCAACCAACCCGCAGCAGCCTGGGGGCAGGGCTTGGGGAGCAGACCTGGAGTCTGCAGTCCTCACTCAGGTCCATTCCCCATGCATAGCACTGCTCTCAGCAGCTCAGTCACCCACCCAGCCCTCCCTCTATGCATTACTATTTCTCTTGTTGCTTTTCTTTTAACCTTTCCCTTTTCAGATTTGCTGGCTTTGCTATGGTTTTCAATGATTGCTGTATTAAGAGCTGGGAAGGAATTTTCCCTGTGCTGCAGGTTTTGCTTTCCCCGTAGCACTAGTCACAACTTTGGTGGTTTAGGCCTTGGGCGGAATCCTTTAGCCTATCTTCTGACCTGGGGGAGGGGGGGGAGGAGGTGAAGTGGTGATTCCCTCTCCCCCTTACTGTGGTGGCAATAACAGGGTACCCCATTAATGTGGTCTTGAGGGAAGTCTCTGCCTCTAGAGCCAGAAACAGGTGGCTAGCGGGCCACAGAGCTTCCCTCAGTATCTTCAGAGGGGGCATTTATGTAAACCTGCATTTTGCGATGGCCTCATCTTCCCAAATAGATCCTGTCATGCCTCAGGCCTCCAGCGGCGGCTGGGAAGGCTACATGCCTAATGCCTATGCCAAGGTTTACCTTAACACATGAAATCAATAAAGTCGTGGCCATTTTCTATCCCAGACAGTTGTTGTGTCCATTTTATTCACCCCTCTAGTTGGCCAGGCTCCCAGGGGTGGGGGACTCTGCAGCTGGGTACACAATAGTCTCCTTATAACCTGTACGATGAAGCAAGCATTTTAATGCAATCTAGATTTCCCTTCACCTGTAATGGAATTCAAGTTCTAGTAGGTCAGTTACCAGTTCTGGGTGGGCTTGCCCTCCCTCTGATGGAATAGGTACGCAGTCTGGGGGATCTCTTGAATCCATCACACATGCCTTCTGTCCTCCTTCCAGGCAAACAAAGGTCATTATGAGCATTCAAAGGCACACAGCATCTGGGCAAAAACACTCAAGAAGGGTGTAAAACAAGGCCAGGAAGAGGTGCATTCATGGCTAGGGAGGGAATGTGGCCTGGAAACAGTTCTGAGGACCAGACAGGGGCCTGTCAGGCTGCATTTGGTCCCTGGGGCTGAAGCTAACCACCCCTCTTCTGAAGACTCTTCCCATTTGCTCTGCCTTTTCTGACACCTCATGATCTTGCTTATACTGCTACTTTGATTTGATTGATTGTTATTTTCACTTGCAGTGGTACCTTGGGTTACATACGCTTCAGGTTACAGACTCCGCTAACCCAGAAATAGTGCTTCAGGTTAAGAACTTTGCTTCAGGATAAGAACAGAAATCGGGCTCCGGTGGCGCAGCAGCAGCAGGAGGCCCCATTAGCTAAAGTGGTGCTTCAGGTTAAGAACAGTTTCAGGTTAAGAATGGACCTCCGGAACGAATTAAGTACTTAACCTGAGGTACCACTGTACTGCATTTTTATACAATTGTATTTTAATCTGCTGTTCGCCACTTTGGAGGCTTTTGGGATAAAAAGTGACATACAAATAAATGCATGGGGACGATGGTGATTTCAAAATTTTAAAAAGTGTTGCTCATGTTTTAAATCTCATTCTAATACCTTCCTGGCATACATATGGGGGGGGGGGCAATTTGAGACAATCCTTGAAATTACCATGGAATGCCACACTTCTGCTCAGGGAAAGGTATTTGACTGGGGTGGGTGGGGAAACAACCAACAAGATTGTTGACCTGCTTTGTTGACGTAGAGGGGAAGCTATTTTCAACAGTTAAATGACAAGTGGGAACATCTGTGTAATTTAGAAAAATCAAAAGCCTTTGAAATGTTGTGTGACTTGCATACTTCTCTCACTCTTAACTGCACAACCTATCTAACAAGAAGAGGATATGTGCTCAGAGCTTCCATTCCTAAGAGCAGTAGATTCCAGTGAGACTTGCCACAACCTGGAAAAACTAATCATGCTTATACATTTTACAAGGAGCCCCCAATGAACTGAATCACTTCACACATTTATCAAAATGGGCTTGTGGTATGCAAGGAGCTTCAGTGTTCATATGCTACCACTGTGCATACTGTACAACATAAAGTATGAGTCAAACTGTACATGCATTCATTCGTGTAATCTTTCAAAATATAGGAGGGAGAGGGGTCCTCTGAATATTCAGAAATGCAGCCCCCCCATCATACTTCACCTTGAGAAGATGATGGAGGTACAGTCTACCTCTGGTTACAGACTCTTCAGATTACAAACTCTGCTAAGCCAGAAATAGTACCTTGGGTTAAGAACTTTGCTTCAGGATGAGAACAGAAATCGTGTGGCAGCGGTGTGGTGACAGCGGGAGGCCCTATTAGCTAAAGTGGTACCTCAGGTTAAGAACAGTTTCAGGTTAAGAACGGACCTCCAGAACGAATTAAGTTCTTAACCCGAGGTACCACTGTATGTGAATGTCTATGCTTCCTTGCCACACCTACAGAACTGCTTCAAAAGGCACGTGAATTGGGCATTTTTCTGTCTTCCTGGGCTGTTCAGCTGCTTTTCAGTGGTGCACTACTAGAGGCAATTAATTATCCAGACACATGCCTCTATGGCTGCATTCAGATGCCACAAATCATAGCCTAGATCAGGAATGAATGATGAACTCCAGAGTTCCCTCCTCCCCCTTTCTTTCTCTCAATTGTGCCTCAATGAAAGGCTTCCGGATTTCCACAGTTCGCGATGCTGTAAAGCTGCCAAACTATAGCTTGAGAAGTTCCACTCCCACTTTAAAACCAAAGCAGGATCACAAACCACAGCTTGATCACAGCAAATGTCTGAAGTAGACATGTATACCATTGCACTAAAAGTTAACTATACTGAGAGTGCCTGGACATAGGCTCTTGAACATTTTACATTTGCCATTTGGGGAGAGGATTCTTTAACATCCAGACACAGTTATTGTGTTCTAGTATTTGAGAAAATTGCTTCTAGGGAGTACCTGATCTCAGAAAAGCCCACCACAGGAAACATGCATCCTGGTTGCCAAAAAGGAAGGTCAAACTATGGGGATTCCAAGGACTACTAGAAAATTAGACAGAATCAAGAAAAGTGCACTAAAACTCGAAGCTCTTCAGGACCCCAGGTATTTCTATTGCCCAATGTCCAGACAACTCACTTATCAGCTCTGACTTCACTCATTGGCTAAAAACACTGACAGGTGGGAACAGGCAGACTGGGTCATTTCATAGAAATTGCTTAGACCAAAGACCTATCTGGTCTGACATCCTGTTTCCCACAGTGGCCATAGTTACCTTTGGGAAACCCACAACAAGCAGGGCATAGGGATCATAGATCTCTTCCATTGTTGTTCTCAGCATGCTGCTTCTGATCCTGACCAAAATGTTGAATGACTAGTAGCTGTTGCAGTAGCAAATTCCATGATTTAACTATGCACCATGAAGGCCAAGGTTTGGAATATCTCCACTATTCTACTTCTCTACTAAACATTACCTCCCTCACATACCACTTTTCCTAGAAATAGCATATTTTGGGGTTTGGATGTAGAATCTGGGTATAACAAGTAGCTTGGGCAGCAGCCACATCCATATGCCCCTGAGGTTCCCATGTTAAAAGACTGCCATGAGAAACAGCTAGACTGTTCAGAGCTTCTACGATGCTTGTTAAAATCAGCATTGGCTTTCATAGTCATTACTTAATTATTATTGCTTCCTATTTACTTGTGCTATGTGCACAGAATCTGCAATGAAATTCCTTTAATATTTAGTGCCCATTAAACCAAGGAATGGGGATATAGGCCAATCTGTTGTGAATGTGTGGTTCTGTTAGAGGCGAACCTCACAGAGATGATAGAAAACTAATTTGTTCACCAGAAAAAACCATTCAAGCTTCTGCTTATCCTATCCAAGATCCTATCCAATATTCAGCTGTTTGAATACTTGTCATTATCTCATTCCTTGAATATATGTCTCTGCCATTTTTATCTATACATTTTGTTGTCTTATAAAAGAAATCCAAGTCTAGGGCTGATGTATTATTTATAAAGAATCAACATTTACTTCAGGAAGCATGAGGCAAAAATAGCACCAGAGTAATAAAATAGCCTTATGATATCCCGCCCCAACATACCCACAACTTCTATTTAATCACACTTAGCCTGCACACAATTTGCATTCAAACCATGAGGTGAAATGTTTTAATGCTGAGGGCATGCAATACAACACTTTATATGGAAAAGGCAGAAAAATATACTAAATGAGTTAATAGCTCTTTTCCCTATTCTTGATTCTGACAGCACAATTTTCTTCATACAGAGTCCCCCACCCTCCGCAATTCTAGAATTAAACAGTTTGAACTGCAAATTAGGTAAAAAATATTTTAGCTGGAGGTGCTTCACACATAGGATGGCTTTGCTGATAGGCCTTTTAGTACAGTCCAAAAGCTTCTCTCTAATCCCAGAGAGAGATTCCATTATGCTGGAAGCTCCTTCTCCCAACATGCTGAGCTTGCAATCTCTCTTTTGGCTTCCCCACAATGATGATGAGGGACCTGTTTGGGTTTCCAGTGATGAATCATCAGGTAGCCTAAACCCTCTGAAATGGGAAAACATCAGCCTTCTGCTTGCACCTAGAATGGAAGTTCTCACTTAATGCAAACCTTTACTTCAGTGTATACAAACATATCATTTTGTGCACATTAAACTTTTAATTTAGCACTTATTTCAATGGGGAAATTGACTTGAATGCTATAAGGAGATACCACACTGAACAATGCAGCCTCCAAAATGGTCAAGGAGTATGTATTCTTCATAGCCTCCTACATGGGTTTCTCAATATTAGGATAGCTATTATGATGCCTTTCAGATATTATTGGATTACACCTCTCACCATCCCTGGCTACTGTTGCTGTTGGCTTTTTGCTACAGCATCAACTACATCTGGCATTAAGGACAGCATTAACTCTACCATTGTAAGGATGTGTGCTTAGTAACATATGTGCTAGTAACAGAAACTGAACAACAAGCAGATAGAATCATAGACTGTAGAGTTGGAAGGGACCCTGAGAATCATCTAGTCCAACCCCCTGCAATGAGATACGTAATTCAGTTTCAACTTTGACACAATGTCCACTGGTGAAATATTAAAACCATCCCATCTTATGAAGGCTTAGCATCTGGTTGGAAAAGCGGGCTATGATGGATGATAATGCACACGAGGATACATGAATGGAAAAGGAATAATCATCATGCAGTATTTAGTACAGAGCAATGTAGAGCGCGGGTGGCGCTGTGGGTAAAACCTCAGCGCCTAGGACTTGCCGATCGCATGGTCGGCGGTTCGAATCCCCGCGGCGGGGTGCGCTCCCGTCTTTCGTCCCAGCGCCTGCCAACCTAGCAGTTCGAAAGCACCCCTGGGTGCAAGTAGATAAATAGGTACCGATCCGGCGGGAAGGTAAATGGCGTTCCGTGTGCTGCTCTGGTGCCAGTTCGCCGGAGCAGCTTCGTCACGCTGGCCACGTGACCTGGAAGTGTCTGTGGACAGCGCTGGCTCCCGGCCTCTAGAGTGAGATGAGCGCACAACCCTAGAGTCTGGCAAGACTGGCCCGTACGGGCAGGGGTACCTTTACCTTACCTTTAATGTAGTTAAAGTTAAATGTCAGTCAGCTGACATGTACTGTAAGTAGTCCTTGGGTGATTACAGCAAACATATTGCAATCAGAAAAAACTAACATACAGAGTTCGTATAAATGCTGTGTATGTGGGATAGCAATGATTCTCACAACTAGAGGACTACCTAAGAAATAGCACCTGTCCCATATACACTATCCATGTGGGTATCAATATCTACACAATCACTTGCTTCCATGTGATTGTCCTTCCCTCACAAGCCCAAAACAATCAAGTCTTCATAGTGCTCACAGAATGTGAACGGACTCACTTAATAAAAATCAACAGAGTGGAGAAGGTATCAAAATGGGTTATTGGTGGCAAGAATCCAAAAGAAAGTGCAGATGGACAGATGAGCAATTGTCCTATGTCAAGAAACAAGGATTTTTAGAATGCAGAACAGTTCCTTCTATGCTCACCAAAATCAGCATGTTTGGTGGAGAAAATATATATATGCAGTGTTCAACCCTTACCTACAGTACAGGGTGTCTTTGTTCTGTACCTATTGTTCTCTTCTGGGAAAGCGTCTCATTTAAAAATAAGCCTAATGAAATTTGTTTGACAATGTTTGACACGTCTCCACACTTGTGGTCCACCAGGCCATCAAACATATTGGTGGCCCACCAGGGACTTGGTGAAACTCCTAGCCATCTGTAGAAACAGCAGGCTTGTCTAGCATTTTTAAGGACACAGTTTGGACCCCAGACAACACTGTAAACAATGGCAACTCATCTGGCAAAAAAGTGAGCAAGGAAGGAAGTTACATGAGGCTCATCTTAACTGAGCACATGCACAAATAATCATATGAACTGCACTGTTCTACAAATATTATACAGGAGAAAAACCAAAGCCTTGTGACAAAAATGATGATGCTATTCACCCTATTATACCTAACATGAATTACTGTCTTGCATTAAAGTAAATATATATCTGTAAAAGCAGAGTAAGAGTCACAAATATCTAGAGTATATAAAATACTTGATTTCTTAACTGATTTCTAATTTGATCAACGGAAGCCATAGCAGCCAATCTTACTTTCCAAATACACCACAAGTCAAGCTTAAAATATGAGGTAGGACCACTCTAATACGTATCCTAGTACATCAACAGAGCAACTTCTGTGCCTTGGGGTAGTTTGGATTTTGCCTCAAATCAACTGAAGTGGAGATTAGGCAGTAGCCCAGTGATAGTATTGGGGATAGGAAGGAGTGTTGCATCCTCTAACCCAGGCACCCCCAACCTTTGGCCCTCCAGATGTTTTGGACTACAATTCCCATCATCCCTGACCACTGGTCCTGTTAGCTAGGGAACATGGGAGTTGTAGGGCAAAACATCTGGAGGGCCGCAGGTTGGGAATGCCTGCTCTAACCAAATCTTCTGATCGTATAAAAATGCACAACAATCTTGCCCTGCCTGTACCACTTACGATGCAGGTTAGCCACCTATGAAATACATGGTATTGAAGTCATTTGAAAAACCACATGTATCTCAGATGAACTGCTTCTTCCTCGTTGCATAACTGCCTTCTGTGTTTTACTATGATATATTTTTTCTTCCCCTTTTCATTTGAATTGTTATTACAACCTCCTATAAAAAAGCATTTCCCCCTTTAGCAGAACACATGGAAGAACTGTTTAAAAACTGCTCATTTACACATATAGTCACCTACAGGAAGTGTTAAGGAATCAGTATGACATGTTTGCTCTGCCCTGTGCAGCATCCTGAAAATGACATCTGCCACAGGGCTAGAGCTTCCCACTTGAGGATCTATCCTGTCTTTAATTGCTTTTAGCTTAAGGCTGTGCTGTTAGCTATGACATCCAAGTAAGCTGGCCTCAGAGAAACCATCTCCTTCCCACTCACAAACAGGATCGGTTCACTGTTTGCATACAAATACGGAAAGAGCTCACAGAATGCCAGGCTCATTTTTTAAAAAGGGGAAATTAGCATTTGGTTTCCAGCTATATTAATTGTGAAAAATATCCAGTCAGGGTTTCCTTTTCTTCAGCACCAAATGTGCTGATTCAGGTCTCATGTTGCTTTACTAAAGGCACCACAACATTTGTTTAATCAGAAGGACCTGGGCAGTGCATAGACATTTGCATTTTAAAAAAAGGTTGGTGTAAAAAATAGTAATAATGAGGGTGCCAAAACTGTAATCTTCTAATGTTGCTCATTTATTACCAGCGAATATCTAATCATAATTACCTTCATGCAGCTGTGCTTGTCCCCAGGTTTAAAAAGCAGTTGGTGAAGTCATAGTATGGGATTGTTGCAATCACAACAGAGGTGCCTCATTGGACAATGACAGATTTAACCGGTCTAAGGTGTGTCAAATGTTAGATTACAGTAAGTTATTAACCTTCCCCGGCATAGTGCCCTCCGAATGTTTTGGACTAGGACTTCTATCAGCCCCAGTCAGCATGGCCAATGGCCTGGAAAGATGAGAGCTATAATCCCAAACCATCTACAGGGCACCAAGCTGGGGGGAAAGGCTGGGCTCTGTATTTTATCTCAACCCTCACTAACCTTGGGTATTTCTCTTTTGAGACAAGTCATCCAAATGAATTGCTAAGGAAATGTACTTATATAATGCAACCATCAGCACTTTGGTAAAAATGGAAGTGTGTACAATAACAATAATAAGCTTGCCCTACATTTCTCTCAGCTGAGACGGGTTAATTGGAAAAAAACAGGCAATTTATCTAGAGAATGGTAAAGGCTTAAAACAGGGGAAAGCAGAATTAGCCAGATGGCTCTCTCTTGTGTTCTCCCTTATCCTGTTCCCCTGAACTTGATAGTGCAGGCTGGGAATAAGAGGGAAATATCACTGTGCAGTATTCTGCTGTGGAAATCTATCCACCTGTAATTCACATAGATAAAATCCCCAAGTGTTTCCACCTGGGAGAGATATATTCACACTATCAATCTGTAAAACAGTCAAAAGTAATATAACTTATGTGATGGAGAGCCTTAAACTTGTTTACATTGAGGTAACATCACTGGGTACATTTATCATTTTATACAACATGTTCTACACAGTGTATTGGAGGAATAGGCATACTTACAATGCAACTACTAGTAAATACCTGATTAGAATATTGCATAGCTTTTACAAGACCACAACTCATGCCTTTATGTCACTGTTCCAGGATCTTCCAGGACAGTTCTCATGAATGCTTTGACAAGATCATATATTCATCCAATGAGGTATTTAATCCCCCCCCCCCTTTAAGGAAATACGAACACACTATTCTTTTAATATTTCAAAATAAGGTACTCTTTGCAAGGAACAACCAAACATTATATATTTAATTCTTCAGAAAGGTTTGAATCAATATGTTTTCAAAAATCAAATTGTTTTTTTAAAATCATACACAATTTATTAATGGCATTGGGAACACTGATATTCATAGGTTCAAAACAGCATAGGAACAAGATCTTATAAAACAATTCACAGTTCACAACTGATAGCAAATCTGTCCAGGTATGCCATGTACTATTGCTACTGTTTGAAAAGACAGCTGCTCAGAATCAAGGTAAATGTACAGAACTCCCCAAACCTCCTCCCCCACCTCATTTGGAGACAATTTCTTCTCTTCCTCTCCCTCAAAAATGCCCACCCACAATGTATAGTCAAAAACTGAAATAGGCTGGATTGCATGACCAGGAGGTGACAGCCCCAGCCCCCAGGGATCATAAAGAAGGAATAAAGACTCTAACAACGTTATATGGAATTAAAATTAGGTCACAACTTTATTAAACTTCCGAATGTAGAAAGACCTTGGCTTAGGCCTTGGGCATGTATCCCTCCCAGCCCCACAGCCGGGGGAAACTGGGGCTCATAAGGGTAAATGGGGTATGGGGGTGCTCTGTGAGATGTAAGTGTAGCAAGCAGCCAAGCCCGTATCCCTGCACACATGGTAGTTCACTGATGACCTTTCAGTGTATAGCCAGTGACACCCATATACCGTGGTACCTCAGGTTAAGTACTTAATTCGTTCTGGAGGTCCGTTCTTAACCTGAAACTGTTCTTAACCTGAAGCACCACTTTAGCTAATGGGGTCTCCTGCTGCTGCCGCACTGCTGGAGCATGATTTCTGTTCTCATCCTGCAGCAAAGTTCTTAACCTGAGGTACTATTTCTGGGTTAGCGGAGTCTGTAACCTGAAGCGTATGTAACCTGAAGTGTATGTAACCCGAGGTACCACTGTGTGTGTGTGTGTGTGTGTGTGTGTGTGTGTGTGTGTATGTGTGTGTGTATGAAGAAGAAGAAGAAGAGTTTGGATTTGATATCCCGCCTTTCACTCCCTTTAAGGAGTCTCAAAGCGGCTAACATTCTCCTTTCCCTTCCTCCCCCACAACAAACACTCTGTGAGGTGAGTGGGACTGAGAGACTTCAATGAAGTGTGACTGGCCCAGGGTCACCCAGCAGCTGCATGTGGAGGAGCGGAGACGCGAACCCGGTTCCCCAGATTACAAGACTACCGCTCTTAACCACTACACTATATATATCCCCTTTAAGAGGGGGACGCTGGAATTGCTGCTGTAGGGGGTGAGTCACTTCATGCACCCCCCAATATAGGGAAGAAAGACTAAAGGATTCCACCCAAGGCCTTAACCGCCACCCGAGACCGCAAATTCGTGGTCTCGCTGCCAAGACCACCTACATCTGGAAAACCATTCAACTTACCTCCAACCACTCCATCAGGCCACGCCTGATGTCGTACAACAAGAGCTCACTCGAGGCAAGCCAGCCCCTGTTTGCCAGTAAGCTCCCTGGGAACTGTAGCACCATCTGCGATCCTGCAAAGGGCACCCACAATGTAAAGTGTGAGAGCCCATTATTGAAACAGTCTTAGCTCCAGTCCAATCACACAAGGAGTTACTTGGCACAATGCTCTTCATGCTGCCCACATATAAAGTACCCATCAAGGCATGGCAAAGTTTAATACTTCCATGTCACCCAACCCAGTACATGCATAGTCTCTGCAATTAGATGGTCACATAGAGGCCACACTAGTCTCACTTTGTGCGCACACCAGGAAACAAGAGACAACCATACATTTTAGAGTTTCTTATAGACAGGAATTCAACTTAACCAGCTCCATAACCCAGTGGAGAATCCATTGGTTTTCTAGAAGAGTTCGTGTCCTGCTGTGGGAATAATGTTCCCAGAGAGATATAGCTGGAGCAGTTAAAATTCAAGCTGGAGAAGCATTGAGGCGTCATAATGCTCACCATGTCATAATGCTCACCAAGCATTAATAATCACAAAGTTCTGTATTCATAGTCAATCAATAAGAGATTTGACAGCATCCCAATCAATAAGAACTTCCACCCAGCATACCATGGGCAAAGTTAGATGAATGGCTCTGCAGTTCTAAGAGCTACAAATTCCCCTACCACACCATGAACTACCTTCATGTTTAGTTTCAAAAGATACCACATGTTTAGTTTCAAAAGATACCCAAAGAAACACAGAGTTCGTTGGAGTTTACATATCACAGCCTTTTGGTCCGTGATGTAGAATTAGTGATAGTGGGAATTATCTAACTCTTACTCTTGTACATAAGACTCCAATCCAGTGCATAGTTACTTGGGTGTAAGTCACATTAAATGGAGTAGTCCTTGCTTCTGAGTAAACATGCACAGAATATCAAGGTAAAGCATCCTGGACAGATACTTGCATAGCATTTAAAGAAATCCACAGCTTCCCTGATAAGACTGGTGAACTGTTCTTTTAGTTAGGAATATACCCTCCAATTCCAGCTAGTCTAATAAATCCTATTATCTAGTTGGTTTGAGTCCTACAACTCATTGGCTGCAATCTAGCTGTGGACCCACGTAGCTTGTCACTCAGTAGTCACCATGGCTGGCCCAAGACATTTTGGCACCGGGGGCAAACCACAAAGTGGTGCCACCCCTTCCCCAACCAGGAAAGAAGGGGTGAGTGAAGATCTACAACAGGAGCAAGTGGGGGATAAAGATTTACATTGGGGAACAAGGGTGGGGAATCAAATCAACCTTGCCCCAACATTTGAAGTGGGACTCAAAGGCCATTGGTGGAGGGAAGGTTGTCCACTTTGAATTATGCCAGGTGAGTGCAGACCCCAGAAGACCCCAGAGGGCAGCCTCTGCCATTTCCTCCCTAAGGGTGGGAGGAGACCGGCAATGCCCCCTATCCACCAAGTGGCTGCTGTAGAGGGCCTGCAGAGGAAGTGGCAGATCTGGCCTCCAAGGAGCATGCCAAAACTGTTACAGTTACAGTGGTAGTAGCCATGGGCAGTGCATTCCTTGAGGCTAGATATGCTGCCCCCATGGATCCTGCTGCCTGGGGCAATCACCTGACCTTGTCTCATGGGTGGGTTGGCTCTGCTAGTCACTAAGCATCACCATCTGTCGCAAGGTTTTCAACTTTTTATTTTGTTCCATGTATACCGCAATGTTCTTTTGTTGCTATGGCCGATGGCTGACGCAAATAAAGTTCCATTCATTCCTCACCGTCTGCATCAGTCAGTGGCGCTCGGATGTGTCTTGCAGTGAGGTTGCCTATCAGCAATGTGCAGACCTCCAATGCATCCTGATGCCCATTGGTCGATCACGGGATCCTGATTCCCCCCCCCCCACAAAAGCTCAAAAACCTTGCTCATGCCCCACAAAAACAGCTCAACAAATTTGGCTCATCTTCCCCCCCAAAAGCTCAACAACTTTGATGAAGCTTTCCCAAAAAAAGCTCAACAAATTTGTCAATCCAATGGGTAGATCACTGCCAGGATCACAGTCTCATGGAAGTTGGACAGTCCTGGGGTAGAGGAATATCTCGTGTATGCCATAAGTTTGTACAGAAAAGATTTGGAGAATTTGGAGATGTTTGTGGCTACCTGTTCAGAGTAAGTAGTAGTGCCATGCTTGCACCAAGTTGTTACTATATGTTGCAAGTGCCCTTTCTCTCCCCGCCACCAAATAGGAGTTGCTGAAGTTTCAGCTTGTCAACTCAAGGTCAAAAGATAAGAGTGAGAGAGCACATTAACACATAAAACATTGGCAGCTTGGTGAAACGATATATGCATTATGAAGAACATGATTAACGATTAACTTGCACAGGTTAGCATTTTCAGCATTGGCTAATTATTTTGAGTGCTTCATATTTGATAAATATTTCTGGGTAGGATTTGAACATTTATATGGAGGCTTCTAAAGCTATTGGTTCCCTTTGAAATACTGGCAGTCAATTTCTGTGGCTCTCTATTGCAGCTACTCAAATGGCAGATGATTATAACAGTACTTTCCAGTATCCAGGATGCTTTGAAAATCCATTCAATATTGCAAAGCATTATGATGCCATGGTGACCAGAACCATAGAAAATATGTAATTAACCTCCTTTCAAAACAAGGAACAGGAAATGAAGCTAGGAAAAATGTCGTATTGACCATCAAATGTCAATGCTCAAACTGCACACACTAATTGATGTATTAAGTAACAATTATTATATCCCAGGTTTTGACTTGCACTATTCAATTGCTTGCTCCATGGTATAATTTAGAGGTTTCAGAACACTTTTTTATTATGCTCATCCTTTTTAATTAATAACATCCTTTGAGTTATCCTAACATAAGCCGAAAGTTTGGAGACTTACTTTGTATGTTCAAATAAGCTCACAAGGAAATATTAATTTAGGCTATAACCCTTTATGCTATGTCCAAGTATATATGCATAGGTTATTTTTTTTAAAAAAAAGTTTCATTCTGACGTACAAAGTAAATATATTGCAACCCAATAACAAAAACAAAGGTGGAAAAGAAATCATATAATAAATATGAATAAAGTCATAGGCCCCCAAAGACATAAAGCGGATTAAAACACTTCTATAAGTACAGACAAATAACACAGAATACATAATAGAATGTTAATATTGTAAGGCAAGTAAATATATATTCCTAAAATGATAAATGAAGCTCAAACACCCCTTTGCTGTTGTAATAGATGAAGGGAGACCACATTTCAAAGAAGTCTTGTTTCACTATGACCCTTGCGAGTCTACTTTGATGTTAACTCTTCAGACAATGCTAAGTATCAAATCTTTGTGAACCACTTTTGGAAAACATGCAGAGAGTTGTGCTACAAGACAAGCATCTGGGTAATCCTTCTAATGGACTTTCTAACACCCCTGTTTCTGATGAACTAATCTTCAATTTTTGACACACTCTCCAGGTATCCGAGGCATTAAAATGCCTACTGTTGGTGACATTACCTGCCCAAGTTTCAGATCAATAAAAAACAATGCCTTTTATGTGTTTAGTTTCACACTGTGATGGATATACTTGTTCCTAATGAGATATTGCAGGCTCTCTCCTTAGAAAATAGGCACTGAAATACCGTATTATGGTGCTACTATGCTAGTGTCTGCTAATGCCTATGCAACATTGGCAGAATGCAGTTGAGATCCTGCACACACCCAGCACCAAAGGAGAAAGCAAATCAATACCAGTTTAAATGAGAAATAATATAGCAACTCCGATAGACATTCCCACAGCACCCACCTATCACAAATGACACACCAATTATGCTCCCCACATCAACTTTCAATGCCTACTAAAAGCTGAATGACCCAATGCCATCACCCTATATAAGATGCAAAACAAACAAACAAAAAAAAACAATCCCAACCCAGAACTAGACAGCAACAAAGATGGCATCTCACCCATCCTAGCAGAGGCCATTGACACATAATGAGCAAGCATCCAGAAACAGCCATCTACTTGCCCACTCCAGTGAGTCCTCATAGTCTGCTTGCAACCTTTTATCAGGCAAACAGAGCCACAGAGAGAATGGAGGACCAATATCCTTTTCTCAGCACTAGGGACTGGGGGAAGGGATTCTGTTAAGTTTGTATTTAATTGCATTATATTAGGAGAAATTGCTTGCACTAATGTGCACATTAGGCAAAATTTCATTAAAATCATGTGTATTCAGAAAAATGTGCAACAAATTTTCATGAGGGCTTTTAAAAAGAAAAATCACACACTTATGTGGAAATGTGATGAGCTAAATTTATTACTGGGAAAATGGGAAACTGAGATAAAGAAAATTGACAGATTCATCCATCCCTACTGAGACTACAGCCGCTCAGCTCCAAAGCTTAGTGGGTATTAAGCATGCCCTGAGAAGACATGGGCTTTCTGGGGAAAGGGTTCAAGTTCTACCATGTGGGGGGCGGGGATGACAATACACTCACACACTCACCAGATCTCTCTAAGTAAAAATAGATGTATTGTGGTAAAAGTAATCATTAATATATATTGTGCAGCTGCATCTCTGTTGTTCTTTACAGCATCACAGATGGGGGGGGGGGAATTGTTGTCAGGACTGAAGGATAGGCACCACCCTAAAAGCTGCTGAAGTGAATATTGGGGAAGAGGAGGGCACCTGCTAACTATGAGAATAATAGAAACACATGTGGAACAATGATCACTTTTAATGAAGCACAGCAGTGGTGGATTGAATTCAGACAGCATCACAACAACTACAAGCTGCCAGCTTCTTCTTTTCATGCAAGACCATTCACTCCACAAAGGAAATTTGCATGATGAGCTACACCTGCTGATATTTCCTCGTCTACACAGCTGTTCAAGATGCAGCAACCTGGACCTCTTTTTCAGCAGGTCACCCCAAATATAGGAAGTCCACATGTGAATCTGAAATCATATGCAAAAGAGCTCTGGACCAAGAACATTGTGTTTAAGATTAGGCTGTTATGAGGAAATAACTGGCTGCTATTAACTCCTGAGAAACACTGCTCCACTGTTTGTTTTCTAGGCAACTCATGTGAGTGTTCCTTATTTCAGAAGCCTTGTACACCCTCAAAGTTCTTTGAAGGAAGATAAAAATGTGGTATGTAAAATAAATACATAGACCCATGTGCACAAGCCATTTAGATAAGCAATCTAAATATTCCCTTGTCTTCTAAGTACTTAGATTAAAGTGTCCACATTTCTACATCAGTTTGAGAATTCTTTTTGAAAGTCTTTATGAAAGTTCATCAGGATTTTAGTCAAAATCTTAATGTACCCCTTTTTTATATGCAATTTGTATCATATACAGTATACATTGTTGTGATTTCCCCTAAAATAGTAGTAGTAGTAGTAATTAATACCCCACCCATAGTTCATTTTGGCATGTTATTTTGACTAATATGTGCATTTTAAAGTACATTTTACCTAGTCTATGCATTTTTGTACACATTACTTGGTTGGAGAACTGCATTGCAAAATTCAGAGAAGTATGGATGTCAAAGGCTGATTGTGTTTCAGAAAAATATAAGTTGGGTCCCTTTGCCTTTAAACATGAACTGAATCAAATTTCTTCCTCATCCATAAGCATGAAAATATCAATCTTATTCAGAGAGTACTTGGGCTGAGCAGAATATATACTGAGAAACATGTTGTGGATATATGATTAAGGCTGCAATCTTCTACATACCTATTCAGAAGTAAGTCTTATTGAAGCTAATGAGCCTGATCCTTCTTTGCAACTGGTCAATCTAGTTTCCTATGAAACTATATAACCGTGATCCCTCTACTACCTGATCATTTCTGCTTCTTTTTTTACTGGTCACATGCTTAAAAGGTTTGGGAATGAAAGCTTTAACTGTCTTCCTTAGAAATTTTGACTGGTGGATGAGAGTTAAAGGGCAAGCATCTTTATTTCTAGGGACAAAGGTAGAAATTCTATAGCAAAATCCTCTGGGATGAACCAAGATAGTTTAACTCCTTCATCCATGGCTTAGCTGGACATGTGCTAGCATATCTTCCCCATCCTGGCTCAGTTGGAACCCAGCTTGCTGGGCCAAGCCTGGTGGATTAAGCTGGTGTAAGTCTTGAAAAGGGGGTATTCCAGGGTGTGGTGTGGGCAGGACCAGAGTGGGAGGCTAGATCCTAAGCCTCTTCAGGTGTAAATTATGCCTGCAAAATGCTTCTTTCCCCTCTGCCAGAACTAGGCCAGCACAGCCTGCAGTAAGTAGCCCTGCTGATGAACACACTTGGGATCTGATGTAACTTTATGCCAGCATAATTTACACCAGCTTGCTTTATGCCATCTTATTGTGTACATAATTGCTACTCAACACTATTTCATGTGATAGAGAATGAAATCAAATATTGGAGATGAACATAAAGTATTGCAATGAGCGTTATTTTGGTTTATTAAATTACAAATTATCCTTCAAGTGTAAGAAAGGCATTTCTATTGAGGTTTTGGTAACACAAAAAACTTAACCCAATACAATTAACTGTATAATCAGTTAAAGAAAGATAATTATCAACTAAACATTCTTAATTGAATAAGAGACCTAATTTTTGCTCATTATGAAGAAGTGAAATTGAATCACAATGAGAGGCTAGCTCTAGAAGAAAATAGTATTTACCAAAAAGGAAAACAGCAACACTCTCCCCACCCTTTCTCATTCTTTGGAAGATTGTGATGAAAACTCAGGTTGCGATACTGAATCTTGATATCCATTCAGTATAAGACCAACACCTTTGCCAAGTGTCTGTGTGTGTCCAAACTGAACTTACTTAGGCTCGCTTACACTCTTGGTGGTGATGTTTTCTGCATGGTCCCCAACCTTGTATGCACAGTTTGTACATGTGTAGGAACATTGCAGATGAAGATGTGAGGAATGGAGGGTAGCATTTGCAACCCAGTCTCTTCTATGTGCATTTTGTTGTTGTTGTTTAGTCGTGTCCGACTCTTCGTGACCCCATGGACCAGAGCACGCCAGGCACTTCTGTCTTCCGCTGCCTCCTGCAGTTTGGTCAAATCTATGTGCATTAACTGTGAGCAAATTGGAGTGCCTGAATAGTGCATAAGGGGTTGGGCAGCAAAGATATCCAAAACATGTTTTATAGACAGTCTGTATCCAGAATAAATTCAGAAGCCCATCTGTGGTACAGAAAATACACCTCTTTTGGCAGAAGTTGTTTGGATCAGTAAAAAAAGAAGAAAAGACTAATGAACAGGGTGGGAGTTACCATATCTGTATTCTGTTTTGGTGGTTTTAGATATTTGGGTACAAATAGCATACCAGTGGTGAATAGCAAAACACATAAGCTACGCAGGCTGTTCCTTTCTAAATTATTGCTTCTGTGTCCAAGGAGAGGAAAGCAGTAATTTAAACACACCTGTGATATTCAGGACTGATGAGAGGTAAATATGTTACGCTCTGAGGTACAAAAATTATCTCGTCGCATCCTTAGGATGGGAGGTAGTTGCAATCCATAGTCCTTGTACACATGTAGATATTTAGTATACACTTGCCTATTGAACATTTAGTTTCTATAGTAACCAGAAAGGCATTATATGAAAAATTGGGTCTCATTCATTTATTTGAGGCTGAAACGTGCCTAATTAAGATGCAAGCTCCTAAAAAAAGTAGGTAAGCAAAAATATATATCTGATTCTTATCAGAAGATTAGGAAAGACTGTATAAAGCTTAATGTCATGTTTTAGTGTTAAATTATTTCGCTTGCCAAGATCCTCAAGATGCCTAATCAGGTCACCACAGAGATGTGGCTTATGTAAGGATATTGCTACCATTACGGAGAACAGGAGGGAGAATCTTGCTCTATCCAAGTTAATTCCCAAGGTTCTTTGTTTAGTGAGGTAACGATTGTTGCTCACAGCAAGGTTTCTCTTAATTGCACTAGGACTCTTTCTGTAGGAGATCAGACAAAGTCATGCTGATGCTGGAAACTTAGTGCAAAGCTAAAGCTAAAGTCCCTCCTCAGATGTTTGTTTCTATCAAGACTGGAATGGTTGAGAAGAGACACACCATGCTTTGTAGCTCATGATTCATAGGGGATTGATGTAGCCAGCAACAAACTGAACTATCTTTGATGCCTCCTACTCAGTGGATCAAAACCCCACCGACTAGGATGAAATGCCTATGCAGTCTGCAAGCAAGACATGAACCCAATCGACTTTAGAAATGTTGTCATGTCCTTTCACCAGGGGACTCAGCTGCACCATTTTCGGACAAGGACTTTGTAAATCCTGATGACATTAAAATACATTGACCTCTGCACACCTTATCATGGATCAATTCTTCTGGAATAATTGCCCCCTGCTGCTGTACTTGATGAACACAGATGAGACTCACCATTTCAATCTTTTACACATTGACATGATTTCAGTGAACTTGCATCAGTCAGGATTACTCTGAAGGAATGAACCAAAAAGGTAGGACAACTCTCAATTCTCTTGAATTAAATGTAAATTGGACACTGTGTTACTCTGAATATACTCACCAATAGAATAGGCTTCCTTTGATAAGTTAGATGACCACCTGTTTGGGATGTTTTAGGATAACCTTCTCCAACCTGGCTGAAGGTGGTGGGAGTTGTAGTCCAAAACATATGGAAGACACCAGGTTATGAAAGGCTGCTTTAGAACATCTATCTAACCTTTCAAGACCTGTAACTCCCATCAGCCCCAACCAGTTTAGCCAGTGGTCAGGACGCCACAGATTCCCTGTCTCTACTTTAGGTATAGATCCTATCTTCACATCAACAATGCCAGTTTCTGTAAGCTTATCTCTCTTTCAGCTGTTTAGTTGGAAACTATTGTACTGCTGTAGAATACTGCAAAACTTGATTGAATTTCTGTTTATGTGTAAATATTGTAAACTAGGGATAGTCTATAGGCTGCCATCAGCATGGCCAAAGATCAGAAGGGTGCTGTAGACTGAAGTGAAAGAAAAGATTTTGAATTAGTAACCTACAAGGTATCACAACTGCTTCTTGGTTAGTGCTTAGGTGTTTCTGAGGCCATACTGTAAGACTAAGGGGCTTGTAATCATGTACTGTATTTTTCGCTCTATAACACGCACCCGACCATAACACGCATGTAGTTTTTAGAGGAGGAAAATCCGTAGGCATGCCACCCGTAGGCATTCCCTCCATAACACGCACAGACATTTCCCCTTACTTTCTAGGAGGAAAAAAGTGAGTGTTATGGTGCAAAAAATACGGTAAATAGTTATGAGAAGAAGGATGGGACTCGTGCATTGTGACCAAAGAACTGAAAGCTAAATAGGAAGGCTTGCTGTGTGCCTCTCTATAGTTGTTGTGGGAAACAAATATTTTGGGGGATTTGTCACACACAAAAGCCATTCAACATTCAGACCCAACTCTAGTAACTGTTAACTTTCCATTCTCTGAGCTTTCAACAGTGCCCTCTCCATGTTATCAAAGTGCTCCAGGGGTGAAATTGGGCAGAATAAAAAATATAGATCACCATAGGGAAATAATAAACCCTGTATCAGCTTGTTTGCTCAAAGGAAACATGCAACCTCTCTCCTTTATAAGGCCCACAGCCCTATTAACAAGGTGATCTGCTACAACATAACCATAAAAGCAGTAGCTATATAATTCAGCTGTGGGGAGGGGGAATTGCCTTCTTTAGCATCACATTACATCACTTCTAACCCTGGTGGTTTGCTCTGAGGATGTTACCAGATCAACATGTTAAACATTTACTAGAATAACCTATTTGAGACCCAAGTCTGCACCTTTTAAACTTGTCTCCCGCAGACAAACCAGCAGTTTCTGCATACCTGAGAAAACCTAGTGGCATACAGAAATCCACATTAGGTTTTTTTGTTTTAAGAATTCACTGAGGACTGTGCATGTATGAGTACACACAGGAGGGTGTGCACAGCTCTGTGGGAGAGGTTATAAATATCCTATTGCTTCCAAATGTGCATAAATAAAAACTGACTCTTCTTGAAATAAAAATTGTCCAGTCCAAAAATGTGGTTCAAAAGCTTTACTAACAGAACTTAGTGTACAATTTCCATGTACAATTAAACAATTATATTTAACAGAAATGTGTAGAACCAAAGATGGAAAATTGAGAGAAACAATTTGACAGATTTCCCCTCCCACCTGTGAACAAGCTATTGAAATGAACTATCAGTAATTGTGACAAAGTTGGCACATGTAAGTGGCAGAAGTTGGGAGGGTGGTGCGAAGAGAGGCAAGGAGAGATCTTCTTAAAGGAGGCTACTTTGTTAAACACACACTATATATATTTATTTTATTTTATTTTATTTTATTATTATTTTATTATTATTATTATTAAATTTTCTATATTGCCCTTCATCCATATATCTCAGGGCAGTTCACAACCCCAAATCACACTATAAAAACCATATTAACAAGTAGAGAGAAGCTCTCATGGATGTGGAACTCTCGACCTTTCCAAGCAACTCCTCTGTGCATTTGCCTTTCTCTTATGCCACTCTGGTGAACTTGTGGGTGAATAATTAGACACGGGGTGGGGTGGGGTGTGTGTGTCTCCCATTAGTGATGAAGGCAGCTGACCCCACTGTTTACCTTTCAATCTGAAATCAAGCTGGCTAGAGAAATGAAACAGAATGGGGTGCTTGTCAGATTTCATGAAAGTGAAAAAAATTATTTCTGTTTCTATAGTCTGCCTCACCCTACTAAAGAGAGGCACAACAGGGATTAAGATTCTAGATGCTGGCATTACAAACTGGGGCCAACTGAAGAAAAAGGAAAGTCAGGAGTGAATGAGGAGCCCGAGGGCTTGAAGAAAGCAGAAAGGAACTATCTATGCAAGAGTGCATGAAGGAGTGAAAGTCTCCAGGAAGAGAGATTTTGATTTATTTACTTATAGTTTTCTAGGGTGGTAGACTTACTACCCTTTATCACTGCATCTGCCTGCAATGTATAATTCAGAAGACTCTTCACACACACAAATGTCAGGCAAAACAAAATTCAGGTTCCAAACTGCTAAGCAAGGGCATTGACAGGATTTCCTTACATTGTACTTTTGTTTTCCACTCTATCAACATCTGTATTTTAGCCTCAGATGGCTGGCTCCTCATTTTCAGCCAGACATGGAGGGCTTTGATAAATCACTCTACTTTGTTCTAATGCAGTGGAGGTTTTGGAGGAGTCAGCTGTGCAACCTGGAGCAAAGACCTGAATGGGCAGGAAATAAAAACAGAGGCTATTAAAAAGGTTAAAGTTGGCTAATCAACTATTATCAAGTGCCCAACCCAGCTAATAGGTATAACATTAAACTTCAGGGTTGTTGTTTTTCCTAGGTGGCAATGGAACACATAGCAAATGGTGCTGAATTAGTCTATTCTCACAGCATCGGTTTAACTGGAATGGGAAAACATTTAATACAATAATAAATATATTATGGTTGCTCTTGGCTCTAAATGCCAAACCTGTCAATAAAGGCACAAAATTGAATTTAAAAGAGCTCCAGAACAAATGATGATGCTTCTGGTATTTGCTAAAAATGGAATGTAGTGTGAATGGCATGGTAGTTGATGTAAATGAGTTGTCATGACAGAGTTTCCTTCATAGGTAAAACAGAGGTGCTCAGGAAGAAGGTCGACCTGAATAAAGAGTCAGCCTGTTTTGTATGGAAAAGCACTCTTCTTGGTTTGGGAGCATTCTGGGTTTGGTTTTACACTTGGACAATCAGTTGGCAGCTGTAGCCACACATGCCTTTGTTCAGCTGAGGCTGGTGAGCTTGTTCTGTTCATTCCTGAGGTAATTCCAATTTACTTCTAGGCACAATTCAAAGTGTTGGTGATTGCCTTTAATGTCCTAAATGGCTTCCCTGGGGGATCACCTTCTCCCATATCATCCTGCTTGCTTTCCAAGACCAGAAGGACAAACCATCTCTGTGTCCCACCTAGAGTGTGGCAAGAGAAAGGCCCTTCTCAGGGACTGCACCCAAATTGTAGGTCACCTTGGCATTTGAAGCAGCTAGCAGCTTCCCTCAACATTTTTTCTGCTGGTTGCATAAAACATTTTTGTTCCAGAAGCCTTTGGGCTTTTTGGGGGGGGGGGAGTGATGTTTTTATGACTTGATTTTAACTGCTTTTATTGACTTTTAAATTGATTTACTGTTTTGAAGTTGCCTTTTTAAAAGTTGCAAGCTGCTCTTGAGTTGTGCTTTCCACAAGAAGAGTAGGGTATAAATATCAATTAATTAATAAATCATATGCTTCTGTTCCTACTAACAAACACACAGCAGTGCTAGTTTTGCAATAAACATACTGCTTTCTCCAGAGCAATATGTGGATCCTGCTGAAGTAATTCAGCCTGTATCCCTTGATCCCACCAGTCAGTTAATTTCACAGAAATAGTTGAATTTTTTGTATCAATGATCTCTGTATATATCAATTAAAAAATAAACAGAATAGTCTTATCAAGGTCTTGGAAATATCCATTGATAATGGTCAGAATAAGTTATCATCAAACAAAGATACTTTTAAAAAAAATCAATAGCTCTGTGTAATATACCTCAGCTACCAGAATAACACAAAAATGTAGGTCCCTAAATTCATTTAACTGATTCAGCAAAAGGCTTACTTTCATTAGATGGCTATTTTTGGATCGCTTATTTTTGCCAGGTTTCATTACAAGCTAAATTGTGCTTTTTTATAGAAGTAACATAGAGTTGCTAATGAGTTTGATGTCACCAAGATAAAAAGATACTGAAAAGAAGAGCTTTATATTAAAGCTTTGATCTCTTAAGATGAAGCAGCTTGGTGTATAATGCTATTTCTTCACAGGAATATGAACAATAGTAGTCATCTGGAAAGAAAGCAGGTAGGTAAGAGGATGAAGGAGAATGGGGCCTCATAACAGAAATTAGAATTCTGCTTATATTCATGCCATCACCCTCTTTGTTGGGACATTAATAGAAGCTTTGTCATACACAATTGTCTGATCAAAGAAACCATTTGGCACAATGAAGTTAGCATAACAAGAGGAGGAGTTCACAGAAGAGAAATGTGTAGGCCACTCTGACGATTGCATGCATTTTTAATTGTAATAGAGTGAACAATCCACATGGTTGAAACATGGCTTATATATTAAGGCCTCATTTAATTATTTAGTATAAGTAGATCCCACTTTCTGAGCCTTCAAAGCGGCTAACAGCACTTATAAAACACAACAGATGCGCCAAGAAGCATGTGCTGGAATAAAGGAAAACAACTAGCCCCATTGGGAGTCAGGAACAGGCATAAGAAATTCCTTTCTACTGAGCACTTCCTAGAAATTGGCTTGGTGAGTCAGGGAGACAGTCCAAATGGAGTAGGTCCTGATGTTGTTCTTACCAGCTTCCTTCCTTTGCCAGCTTCCTTTGCCTGAAGTGCCCCATAGGAAGGGTCAAAAGGTTGGATTTAGATTGTTGTTTTTGTTTTGGGGTTGTTGTTGTTTTTTAAAAAAAGAATTAGTTTTAAATGACAAGGTGTGTGGCGATTCTGGAAATAATGTCCCTGACCATAAAATATCTAATCATCAGGGCAATAGTATTTAATATATTCTTATAGCTTTAGTTTTGTATGCTTTTCTTTTTTGTACCCTGCCACAATATTTTCAAATGGTGGATAGTTTACATTTTTAAAGTAAGTAAAATATTTGTTTATTTCATTCATACCCCATCTTTCCTCCAAGGCTCTCAAGGTAGTAGACGTGTGTTACGGTTCCAAGGGGTTGCTCGTGAGCAAGCAGGCAAATATCTCCCTGGCTGGCTGCGAATACCTCGCTTGGCTGCCAAAGTAAACTTTATCTGTCCGGAGCACCACTCACCCATGGCTGACTCAATCGCTGGCAGAATCCGTGAGTGGGCGTTTCTTGAACTTCCTCCAACAAAGAAGCTCCTTTACGCCCAGTCTGCGCCGTCCCTCTCTGCGCGAATGCCTTCTGCGCAGAGAGGGCGTGGGCAGCGGAGGACCCCTTCCCTCCTCGCTTCTCCCAGGCAAGGAGCCCTGGGACCGCCTTGCCATTTCCGACTCCTGCGCCTCCTCTCCACTGGACCTGCGTTTATCCTCTTCCCCGGAAGAGGAGCTACTTCTCCCGATCCCTGGAGGCTCTCTATAATCCATCTGGCTTTTGCTCTCTCCCTCCGGCACTGATGGCAGTTCCCTGACAACATGGTTCTCCCTTTCTTCAATTTATCCTCACAATAGCCCTGTGATGTAGTTTAGGCTAAGAGATAGTGATTATTCCAAGGGTCACCCAAAGAGCTATGTGGTACAGTGAGTTTGCCAGCCACCAAGCAACCCATGCATTCATCTTCTGATAATACCTCAGTAGCATCAGGCTTGCAATGGAAACATGGGTTCTTCCATAGCTGATGCTTCTTGGTAGCTCATCAGTGCTATACAAGAAAAAGGATGAAGAGGATGCAAATGGTACTGATGATTAAGGGTGTTTTAAAGCCTTACATGCTCATGTTGGAGGAAATGTCAGTTCTCCAGCTCTATGCCTGGGCAGTTTTTTCTCCCGTTAGGCCAGAATGTGGGGAACATATGCTGGTGTTCCAAAACTGGAAATAGCCAGTCACTGAGAAATATATCTATATCCCAATTATTCATTAATTATAATTATACAATAATTATAAATCCCAATTATTGCCACTAATTTGGTTCACTTGTGAGTACATCCCAATTTTTGGTTGGATTTGTCAGAAATCTGGATTTTCTTTCTTTCTTTCTTTCTTTCTTTCTTTCTTTCTTTCTTTCTTTCTTGTTATTCCCCAGCAGGGACGCGGACTTATAAAAAATATTGGGGGGGGGCCCGGGAAAGCTCATGAATAATAAATAAGCTCATGAATATGCAAATAAAGTGGCGCCGCCTCCTCGTGAGCGAATAGGGGAGAGCGTGCTGCGCCTATTAATCAGCTCCAAAGGAAATTGGGTGGAGCTTTTGCTCGGGAGGGAGGGCAGGAGGCATGCAGCCCGCCCCTCCCTGTGCATTTTGGGCTGGGGGAGGGGCGGCGATGGCGCTCTGCTGGAGGGGCGCCGGAGATTATTGGGGGGGCGGAGCCCCCCAAACGAATTTTTGAGGGGGCTCGGGCCCCCTCAAGCCCCATGGAGTCGGCGCCTATGTTCCCCAGCTTGCTTTATTGCCCTAACATCTGGTATACCCCAGAGCTGCCTAGGCTCTACTAAGAGGTCAAGGACACTCCGGAGCAATCATGTAAACTATCCAAGCTGTTTCTATATATGCCATTGATCAATTATCCCTTGAATAACTTCTGGTTCCTTGTGGTAGGGCTCTAGATATACATTTCCTTGCATTTTCATTTTTATAGAGAAATAGTATCATTTTGCTATTAAAAATAAAAAATATTAATGAGAGCAAAACAGTAATTAAAACCTCTTCTCTCTTTTGTGGGAACTGAAGCCAATATTAGAGCAACTAAGGGGCTATTCAAGGGACAACTAAAGGACTATTTATCACTAAGTACTCAGTTGGCACTAATTAACATGGGCTGAAAAAGCAAATAAGAAATGTTAAATTAAAGGTAAAGGTGCTCATAAAAAACTCAGTTGTGCTTTTCCTGCCCAAAGTATACAGACTGCCACTGCAGCTGAATTTTATAGTTATTTCTATATTTTTATTATGATTTTAAAAATCATGCCAAATGAGATCTGAATAAAACACTGCAGGACAACACAGGAAATACTGGAATGTCATAGGCTAACATCAAAATCTGGACGGATGTGCTTGTTATTACTGGGAAATTTATGGTGGCATACTTAAAAAAAGAAATATAATTTTCATCCAAGAACTCTGGATCAGTTAGTGATATGTAAAGTATATGGAAATGAAAAGCAAATATGATGTGTAACTAAATCTTTCAGATGCAATGTTTCACCAATAATTTACTCTCACAAGTTGATAAGCATGTTAACTGCTGTGCAATGCTTCATTATATATGCTAAATTGATTGAACTAAGTTAGGTTGCCAATTTTGTTATACAAGAGTGTATTGGGAGGAGCTTTTCCTGGACAACTTGGAAAGCTTCCTGAAGAGTGGGAGGTCACATATAAAAATAGCCTGTTTATCTATGGAATCATTTGAAGTCAGACTTTGAAGGCTAAAAAAAGCACAGGAAATTGAGTAGGAAGTGGGAGGTGAAGGGAAATGCAGGCTCCTATCTTTTCTCTCCTCCCAGCAGATTAATAGCAGCACTTGCAATAATCAGAAAAGAATTTGTGCATCTTTATTTTTGGAACTATATCCAGTACAAGAGTTTATTCCTGTTGCCCATAGTAATACTGAATTCTGGCTTCCTGAATGCTTAAGTAAGTACTTGCTTATAAAATCAAAACAATACAAAGGTTTAGTCTTGTAATAATAATAACTCTTGTCTACATGAAGCTGAAATTTGGGAAATAAGAACCACATACCCATGTTATTTTGGACCATTCACATGCCCTACTAAGATATTTTAGGCAATAATGGTTGGAGAGGAGGACTGGTGGCAGTTGCTAGATCTCCTGTCACAGGTGCCACTATGGCTTACTGGGAGAGAGAAGGGTGAGGTTGATGTGATGCAAACAGACCAGCAGAGCCAGTCCTGTGCCCCTGCTCTTGTGCCCCTTACCCCTCTCCTTCTTTGTAAGTCAGAGTGATACTTGTGACAGGAGGTGACCACTAATGAGGGAGGATTCTAACAGCTGGAAAATGGGACAACTTTCAGGAAGTTCCAGGATTTTCAAGCATGAATCTTGAGGGCTCCTCACACAACCTCAGAATGCAGTGCTGTGGGGGTTCCTCCCAGCAGGAAGTGGGGTGTCCACCACCTGTGTAACCTGATTACAGATTTGGCCCAATGCCTCCCTACCTGCAACAACATTCTGAGAGCTACAAATATGCTAACACCCCCCCCCCCCCGTATTGCTATAAGGTAGGCAAAACACCAATAGTGCCAGGCCCAATTGTCCCTGTGAGCAAGGTTCCTTCCCAGCCCCATTAACTGCTGGCTGACCTTCATCCACAACACTGCAAAAGACAGTAGAACTAGATGATAAGAGAGGGTGGACAAGGAAATCAGCAGTGGCAATGCCAAAGCAGCAGAGTGGGCCTATATTGATGGCCCAGGAGCAGACCAGAGGAAAAAGGTTGATGAGTCCATGGTTGTACCACACCCAACTGGAGCACTGTTCCCTATCCCCCATTAGTCATGGGGCACAAAGAAGGATCTCTGGGCAATGTGAGGAATCCATAACTTGGTGTGTATTTGTGTATGTGTATGTGTATATGTATATGTGTATGTATGTATGTATGTATGTATGTATGTGTATGTACACACACACACACACACACACACACACAATGCTATCTCTGGAGCCTAAATTTAAGTGATTAGAAAAAACTTTGTATCACATGCAGAATTAAGGGTTTCTTTATTCCTGGGAGTAAAGATTAAATGTCACATCCTCCTCTCAAAATGTTTAGTCTGTCAACTAAAGGCAGTCTTGCAAAATATGGCATCAAGTTCAGCTCTCTATATAAAAAATACTAGTCTCTAGCTGGTATTTTTGGTGGTTCTTCACTAAATCACCGAAGTACCTTTGAAAGGAAAGCACAAGAGAGAAACAAAGTGAGAAAGATGAGCCATAAATAACACTGCAGAATCTGGATGGAGGCTTTAACTATTGCACAGAAGTATATATGGTGTTCCTTTATATTTGATTAGGTTACACTTTGGGTCCTTCATACCTTATACTTTAAAAATCCATGATTGAGCACGTAATGCAAGTTGTCAGTTCATATTTGTACAACATGTAGTTTGGTCTTTGAGCTTTACAGAGGATTGATTGTATTGTTTGTTTTACTGTATAACTGCGAGAGCAAATAATAGATTCATAGAACTGTAGCATTGGATCCTGAGGGTCATCTCGTCCAACTCCCTGCAATGCAGGAATCTCAACTAGGAATCTCATCCATGGCAGATGGCCAGCCAACCTCTGCTTAAAAATCTCCAATGAAGAAGAGTCCACCACTTCTGAGGGAGTCCGTTCCACTGTCAAACAGTTCTTACCATCAAATTTTTTTCCTAATGATGAGTCAGAATCTCCTTTCTTGTAACCTTTAAGCCATTCATTCGGGTCTTACCATTTGGAGCAGGAGAAAATAAGCTTGCTCCATCTTCCATGTGACTACCCTTTAGATATTTGAAGATGGCTATATCTCCTGTCAGTGTTCTCCAGTGGTGGTGCGGGCAGTTCCTCTGCACTGGGCGCTGAGCCAAGGGGGTTCCAAATTTAGAAGATCCACTTGGGGGCACCAAGTTTGGGCCTCACACAGGGTGCTATATTGTGAAAGATTACCAAAGTCTGCCCCTGGTCTCCTCTTACCCAGGCTAAACATGCCTAACTCCCTCAACCGTTCCTCATAAGGCTTGGTTTCCAGACCCTTTATCATCCTGGCTGTCCTCCTCTGCACATGTTCCAGCTTGACAATATCCTTCTTAAGTTGTGGTGCCCAGAACTAGACACAGTATGCCACATGTGGTCTGACTAAGGCAGAATAAAGTGGTACTATGACTTTCCTTGATTGGGGCACTATACTTCTGTTAATGCACCGTAGAATAGCATTAGCTTTTATTGCTACTGCATCATGCTGTCGACTCATGTTAATCTTGTGGTATGCTAAGACCCCTAGATCCTTTTCACATGTTCTACTGGCAAAACAGGAGTCTCCCATCATATATTTGTGCATCTGGTTCTTCCTGCCCTAAGCGCAACACCTTATATTTGTCCCTACTGAAATTCATTTTGTTAGTTTGGGCCCAGTTCTCCAATCTGTTAAGGTCATCTTGAATCCTGATTCTGTCTTCTGCAGCATTAGTTACCCCTTCCAATCTGGTGTCATCTGCAAATTGGATGAGCATTCTCTCAATTCCTTCACCCATGTTGTTTATACAGATGTTGAACAACAACAGGACAGAACCCTGCAGCACCTCACTTGTCACTTTTTTCCAGGATGATAAGGAACCCATCTTTGGGTGCAATCAAGCAGCTACAAATTACCTTGCCCAGCTCACATTTTACTAGTTTCTCTGCAAGAATATAATGGGGGGCTTTGTCAAAAGCTTTATTGAAATCAAGATATACTACATCCACAGCATTACCCTGATCCACCAAGCTTGTAATTTCTGGCCATGAGATCTCATTCAGTAGTTCCTTAAGCTTTTTTGAAATCAGCTTTCTTAAAGACCAGGGTTCATGTCTGACTACATGTAGCTTTCCCTTGCCTCTGTATCATGAAACCAAAGAAGACATGCTCACTTCCTCCCAATGTTCCCAGTACTTCAACTTGGGATAGTCGAAGATTCCCATGACTTCTATATCTCTCCTCTCTGAATGTTTGGTAATCTGCTCTAGGAAGGCATCATGTAAATCTTCAGTCTGGCTTGAAGGTCTACAGCAGACACTCACAGTAAGGTCACTGTTGTTTCCCTCTCCTACAATTTCTATGCATATACTCTAAACCTGCCTTCCATGTTCCAAGTCATGGATCTCTTCACAGGTGTACACATCCCTTACATATAATGCTACTTCTTTTGCCTTCTTGTTTGGTCTATTCCTTTTGAATAGGTCATACCCTCTCAGTTTCTACATTCTAGTCATGAGTCTTATCCCACCAGGTTTCAAAGTATTGCTGCTGGTCCCACAGTGTGTTTGATTGTAAATGTTCTTCATTAGTACACACAGTCTAGCTAGCTAATTAAAATGTTCAGTAGATAAACACAAAGTGCTTCAGCAATCTTTCACCATTTTTTAAAAAGCTCTGCAGCCTATACAACGGTAGAGTAACATGAGCTGCCGCTCTTTCATTCCAGTATGTGAAACTAGTGGTCCCTTGAGCAACAATTGAAGTTTATACCACAACCATATGGATATCTCAGTTTTGCCAAGGGATGTGCAAATCTGTGTTTCTCATTTCTCCAATCTTAAGTTCAGTTCTCTACATTAGTTTTCATTTAAACACACACAAACGCACACAGGCATACACACTTTACACTAGTACCTGCATTTCTGTACACATTAATTGCTGGAAAACTGCATCAAAGTTTGGAGAAGTGTGATTTTTTTCCCCAAAGGATGGCTGTGTTTCAGTTCACAAATTATTTGGAAAAGTTTCAGTGATACTCAATGTGCCCTTTTTGTTGATGTTGTTGATGTCTCAAATGACAAGGGAATGCTCCTCCAGGGGTGAAGTCAAACTGAATCAAAATGCCTTCTCTGACTGCAGAGATAGATATGATAGACATGACAGAGGTGTATAAAATTATGGATGATGTGGGAAAACATAGAGAAGTCTCCACCCCCCACTCCTCTCATTACATTAGAATCCAGGATCACCTGGATACTAGCTAGATGTGCTTATGCTGTTGTTCTGTCTCAGGAGACAATGGAGGAGTGTGCCTTTGGGGGTGAAGTCACAGGTGGAAGGTTACAGCACCTGTTGTGACTGTAGAGACCCATATGGGAGAGAAATGTTTTCTTGCAGCTGGGGCAGATGAAGGCATACAGTTTTGCTACTGCAGATGCACCATGGTGTTTCTTCTGTCCGCACTCCTCCCAGTCGCCATTCCTTCTCTAGTCATTGCTATGGATACATGACCTGACTGTCAACAGGATTTCCACATGGCAGTGTTGATGTTGCCAACCTTCATGTCACATCGATGCTGTAAAGCTCTGGATTTCCTGCATCAAACACAGATTGGAGTAGATGGCCTACAGAACTGCTTCCAGCTGTAATTCTAAGGCAATCTTGAGACAACCTTAAGACAATCTTGGGGACGTGGTAGTGCACAGGCTTAGAACACAAAAGATCCCAGGCTTAAGCCCTGGAATCTCCACTGATGGCTGGGAAATTCTGTCCCAAAGTGTGCATAGCCTGTTAACATAGACAATAGACAATAGACAAGTTACATGGACTCATGGATTAATCCAGTACATGGCAGCTTCCTACATTCCTAACATCTGATTAGCTCCACAACTTGCATACAAAAAGAACTTTGAGGACCAGACACAGGTGCCTGAGTACTTTCCAGAGTACTTTCCAAGTAGGAAAAAACCCATCTGTTTTTTGCTTCCATCCTTCAACCAACAAAAAACTGGCTCATGAGAATTCCTTTGTAAGCCATCATTGCAGAGTCCTACAAAAATAAAAATAAAAAAGCTGATTGTGGAGGCTAAGTCAATTATATATTGGGAAACCTATATTTTAGCCCATGTTTGTTATGCTAAATATTTACAGTCAAGAGAGTTATATGTGAAGATTGATAAGTTTGGCCATTCTAAGAGAATCTTCAAGAAAATTAGAATTGCCTTATAAATTCTTGGCGGCCTTACCTGCCAGCAACAGAGGCCATGCTTATGTCCCCCCACCCCACCCTGGGAAGTGAAGTCAGACTGGCAGATACAAGGGACAGGAATTACTTGCAGTCACCTCACATCTATGGAACTTCCTTCCCAAAGATGTGTGAACAGTATCCTCCTTGGTAGTGTTTAGACAATCTAAAAATGGTTTAATAAGGGGGTTTAATGTACAATAGGCTCTTGCATCGATATGTTAATCTGAAATGTCTTTTTCTGCTGTTGTTATGGCTGTGATCATTTCAAATAGGTCTGATACATTCTCAAATTGTTTTAAATTGTTTGAATTTGCCATTGGGGGAAAAATGGATTTTGAATTGTGGCTAATCAACGTATAAAGTGAATGGGTGGATGAATAAATAAAAAAGAAATACATCACAATCAGATTGTTCACCAATCGGAAGTTAAATTCATTTCTCAGTAAATAGCCTTATTTTTAACTTGTTTCTGTTCTTTCTTTTAATTGAATCCAGAAAGGTGAGTAACGTAAGTGCCTCTTACTACAAATTCTGTAGGTTTCCTATCAAACATTTGTAGCATTATGTGTTAGAGCTCTTTTGCTAATATTATTTGTGCTAAAATCAATGTTGCATGCATGGGAGACAGTGGCTGTTTCACCAGGCAATTACATGTTTTTGTTAAATTATGCATTACAAGGTTGCTGACTCACTTTGTGTCAAGGAAAAAACAAGTCAAATATCACTACATTTAGAATAAGTACCTACCTATTATGTGAGAGTAGGTTTTCTGTGTAATACCTGGACAATTCAAAGTAAGGAGTAGCAATGCTATTAAAACACATTCCATTTATCTGCTCTTTATGAATTACCGGTAGCTGGTTGATTAAATGTAACGCAGGTCGAGCCACATTTCTATAGTGATTTGCCTTTGTACTTTCCATATAACAGGTTTTCTATTTAGCAAACTATACATAATGAAGGGTTAAATTTAGGAGTAAAAGAAGAGCTAGTGAAATGCTGGTATATTGCAGAATAGATGTGTAACAATCCCCAAATGTATGGAAATAAAGGTCATATGTGTGCATACACACACACACACACACACACACACACACACACACATGTTGCTAAAATCTATTTGAGAAATGGAAAGGATCAAGGAAGGTGATGCATTATGAAGCTATAGGGAAAAAACAATATCCTTAGGATAACATTTCTGTCCCTAGAATCTCATCAGTGAAATTACACTGCAGTCTGGCACTTGTCACCTGCATCATATTGAGCCTGGCTCCTATATTGTGCCAAGTAGCTATGAAGTAACACCCCCCCCCCCAGTTTCTTATCTGTTTTAAGCATACTGGTGCAGATGTACAACAAAACAAGATCAACCCCTCCTCTCTGCCTGCTTCAATCAGAATGCTAGCCATCGTCTCCTGACAATTGAAGGACAGCATGCTCAAAGTTCCATAGGGATCATTAAAATCTAATCAGGTTCTTAGAAAATCTATAATATGCCCATTTCTATGGCATGCAGCAGGCAAGATGTCTGCAGCAGGTTTCTGAAATGACCGTGACACTGATGGAGAATGATAAGTTGCAGAGGGGCAGCTGTTATTCTACCAAAGTCTCTGAGCAGCTGATCCAATGCCAGGACTTCATGTCACTCAAACTGAGTTCCTTCACCATTCAGTAGCTTGATTTTAACACTTTAATGCATGCTTTGTGGATAACTTTCAGTATAATAGCAAAATGTGTGTGCTATTACATTTCTATAGCAAATTGCTGGTGTTAATTCCTCTCTAAAGCAGAAGTAAACCTGGCTGTGATCTCTCAGTGACTAGGGAGGAGACAGGTACCCAAGGCCAGATATACTCAAGAAACTGTTGGGTGGGGCATTTGTTGGCATCCTCCTGTCTTGAGAGACAATGGAATGTGTCAAACCACTGCGTTGCAGCACTGAAGTGACCTCCCATGGTGCAGTCCTAGGCAGTGTGTATGGAGGTCCTGGGCTGCCCAGACAACAAGACCCCCCTCTCAGCCTCACTGATGTGGTCCAAAGGAAAGCAGAGCAATACATCTGGCACCAGCATGGCTGCAGAAGGTGCCAGAAGGGAGCATACAAAGTGCTACCCAACTATCTTAGGGACTGCACTCTGGATTTGTGTAGAGTTTAGCTTTTTTTTCTCCTGAAGATATCCCAAAAGGCAGTGGAGGTTTCGGATCAGTCATCCTTCTCCTAGATGATCTACTTTCCTAGGTTGACAAGCTGCACCTGCTCCTCACTTCCTTCTACAGCACGTGCAGAAACTGGCTTCTTGACTATTGGACCCAATATTAGTCTCATCCGCTCAATCTGCCAGAGCTTTTGTTGCATGCAGGGGAAGTACCTATCCCACTGAGGGTTTGAGACCCATTGGCTACCCTCACCTGGTTTAGCCAGCCAGTGAAAGCCACTCCCAAGGTGTGGCTCCTGTTGCAGCTTCTAGGAGCCACAGGTGAGAGCTGAGTGCAGGGTGGGGACCAAAAGTGGACAAACTACCCCAGAAAGAGCACTACATGGTCCTCACCTAACATGCCATAATGGATCATTAGGAGAATGGAAACTTACCTGGAACCTCTTTTTGTTTAATTGGGCATGTTCAAACTATAAGAGGCAGTAGGAGAAAGGAGGAGAAAGAACAACTGAACAGCAAAACAGCACCTTCCTTTCAGTAAGGCTAGAGGTGTATTTTTTTAATTTTTTAAAATGGAAATTTATAACCCTTGCCCCCTCTCTTTACCCTGCCAAATTCTGTCACAAAGAGTGAAGAGAGACTGGCTGAACACACACTCCATGGTGCTTCATTCATTGTAGGAAAGCTGAATGAGGGTTAGGTTGGTGGTTAACTGGGATCAGCAGGTGGGGGTATTTCTCACCCATATTAAAAGAACTACACTGGCTTCCAGGCTGTTTCCGAGCACAATTCAAAAGCCTGAAGTCACATACCAGAAGGAACACCATCCAAGCCAAGGTGGGTGATGACCAGAAAGAGAGCCTTTTCAGTGATGATGCCTCATTTGCGGCGTTCCCTCCCACAGAAAGCCAACTTGGCACCAGCACCATCGTCCTTTCAGTGCCATGTTTTTATCCTCCCAGACTTTTTAATGAAACCTTTTCTCTTTTAACTTGTTTATTGGTATATTTGACTTACGTGTTGCTTTACATTGGTGTATTGTAATGATAATATATTTCAGCGGGCAAGGAATTATGGTGACCCACACTTTTTCCTTCTTAGTGACCATAACTTATATCATGGGCAAGAAACCCCCTCATAGGACATTTGTGTCAGCTTGCAACCAAATGCTTATGTATTTTTCTCCCCGTATTGGATATGAAATGTTGTGAGGTAATGGTAATGTGAAGAGGGCTGCTTGGAGCGGGGGAGGGTGTCAAAAATTCCTCTGGTAAGCAGAAGATAATTAAATATTAATGCGTGTGATTCCTCTCAGACTTTTGTGTGACAATAACAGGGAATCTGTGGTGTTTAAAGAGAGCAGCCTACAGAATAAAGCTGCTTTTTAAAAAAATTAATACAGCGGTATCTCGGGTTAAGAACTTAATTCGTTCCAGAGGTCCGTTCTTAGCCTGAAACTGTTCTTAACCTGAGGTACCACTTTAGCTAATAGGGCCTCCCACTGTACTGTGCCGCCACCACGTGATTTTAGTTTTCATCCTGAGGTAAAGTTTTCTACCCAAGGTACTACTTCTGGATTTAGGGAAGTTTTTAATTCCCTAAACCCTAAACACTACTTCTGTTTAGGGAAGTTTTTAATATTTAATGCTGTATTGTTTTTAACACTTGATTGGAAGCTGCCCAGAGTGGCTGGGGAAACTCAGCCAGATGGGCGGGGTATAAATAATAAATAATTTATTATTATTATTATTATTATTATTATTATTATTATTATTATTATTATTATCAGCGTAGTCTGTAACCCGAGGTGTCTGTAACCCGAGGTACCATTGTAAAACCATCGTAGTGAATTTGTGTGTGAGGGAGAAAGATGTAATACATTAAAACTAAATTCTTTGATCTTGTTCAGTAGACTAATTTTACTGAGAAGTGCCAGAAGTTGTACAGAATGCCACTAATTCAGAGAGAGAGAGAGAGAGAGAGAGAGAGAGAGAGAGAGAGAAGCATACTGTACTTTGGGAAATGCTCACTGTGATATTTCACCTAAATATTTCCTTATAAAGTAATTCTGCTGACTTGTTAATTTCCCGACATTTTCTTAGCCATCACTGGTAGATTGGCTAATGTGGCCTGAAGCTACTGCACATGTAGGCCAGTCCTTGAACCTTTGCTCTGCCCTGTTATTTAACAGGACCTTTGCTCTGCGCCTGTAATATAACATTTATTTGATGTAAGTGATAACGAAGACATAATTCATGCTTCAAAATACTTTTGGCTAGAGGGGAAATTGGAATTTTACAAGAAGCTGCATGAGATAATGCTGGACCATGTTGACTATAATAACATCATCTTGATGGGAGATATGAATGGGGTTGTCTCCACACACATGGACAAGTCACAAAACCAAAACTTGACTAAAGATGGCAGACTACCAAAGACTTTTTTTGAACTTACAGACAATATGGACTTGATTGACATTTGGAGGATAAAGAACCCTCTAGGTAAAGAGGGAACATTCTTTTCTGAGGCCCACCTATCTTGGACACGAATCGACCAAATCTGGATATCTAGAGGACTGGCACCTAAGACTAAAAAAATAGAGATCTGCCCCAAAACTTGCTCCGACCACAACGCCTTGAAAATAGACTTGAGACTCACACCAGCTGGATCCTTCAGATGGAGAATGAATGACTCTTTGTTCAGAGATCAGGAGATTGTAAAGAAGGCCCAAAAAATGATGAAAGACTATTTTGAAATAAATTTGAACACTTCGGTGGAAAAGAAAACAATCTGGGACGCAAGTAAAGCTGTTATGAGAGGGTTCCTGATACAACAGAATACTATTAGGAAAAAACTCTGGAATGGTAAAAAGGACAAGATTTTGGAAAAGATAAAGGACGGAGAGAGAAGGTTGAGACTTAATCCAAAATCAAAAGAAGTTTTAAGAGAAATAAAATTCCATCAAGCACAATATGCGAAACTGATAAATCAAGAAGTTGAATGGAAAATTAAACAGATGAGACAAAGATCATTTGAATCGGCAAATAAATGTGGGAAGCTGCTTTCATGGCAGCTGAAAAGGAGACAAAAATTGAACTTTGTTACCAATCTAGAGGTTGAAGGAGAATGTATTCAGAAACCAGAAGAAATTAGAAAGTGTTTCCAGAGATATTTCAAAAAATTGTTCACTCAAGGACCCCAAGTGGAGACTGAGATAAATAAATTTTTAAAAAGCTACGGCCTGGAAAAACTAACACAAGATAAACAAACAGCACTGAATTATAAAATAACACAACAGGAAATTGAAAGTTCCATTCAGAACATGCAATTAGGCAAATCCCCGGGCCCAGATGGACTTACCTCCAAGTATTATAAGACATTGAAGGAATATTTGACTCAACCATTGATGGAGGTATGCAACCAAATTATGGAGGGGAAGGGGGCACCAGAATCGTGGAAAGAGGCATTCATTACTTTGATACCAAAATTGGAATCTGAAAAGACTCAACTTAAGAACTATCGTCCTATCTCACTCCTAAACGTGGATTACAAGATTTTTGCTGATATTTTGGCAAACAGATTGAAAAAAGTTTTAAACGAAGTAATTCATAAAGACCAAGCAGGCTTCCTCCCTGGCAGGCATTTGTCTGACAACACTAGGAACATTGTGGATGTCCTGGAACTACTACAGACAAACTTGAATACGAAAGCAGTTTTGATATTTATAGATGCGGAGAAGGCCTTTGACAACATATCTTGGAAATTTATGAAGAAAAATTTGGAAGGGATGGGAGTGGGAAGGGCGTTCCAAAATGGTATTGAAGCGATCTATTCAGAACAAAAAGCTAAATTGATAGTAAATAATGTGGTGACAGAGGAGTTTAAAATTGAAAAAGGAACACGACAGGGGTGCCCCTTATCACCCTTGCTATTTATTTCTGTTCTGGAGGTTTTGCTGAACTTGATTAGGAAGGACCAGCGGGTGGAAGGAATACAGGTCGGAGGAAAACAATATAAACTGAAGGCCTTTGCAGATGATTTGGTTTTGACACTACAGGAGCCAGAACCCAGTACAAAAAGAGCTTTAGAACTAATCTATGAGTTTGGTCGGGTGGCGGGATTCAAGTTAAATAAACAAAAAACTAAGGTCCTGGCGAAAAACTTGACACCTTTAGAAATAGAGGGGTTCCAGAAGGAAACGGAACTAAATGTGGTTAAAAAAGTGAAATACCTGGGGGTTAATTTGAATTTGTTTAAAGATAATTATGAAAAATGTTGGTCTGAAATCAAAAAGGACTTAGAAATCTGGTCAAGACTGAAACTTTCCTTGTTGGGAAGAATCGCAGCAGTTAAGATGAATGTATTGCCAAGAATGTTGTTTCTGTTTCAGGCCCTGCAGATCGTGGACAGGGTGGAGTGTTTTGGAAAGTGGCAGAGGGACATTATGAAGTTTGTCTGGCAGGGCAAAAAGCCCCGAATAAAATTTAAAATACTAACAGATGCGAAGGAAAGAGGGGGATTTGCCCTGCCGGACTTAAGGTTGTATTATGAAGCTGCATCCTTCTGCTGGATGAAAGATTGGTTCTTGCTAGAAAACACTGATGTCCTAGATCTGGAAGGGTTTAACAATGCTTTTGGATGGCATGCATATTTGTGGTACGACAAGGTAAAGTCTCATAAGTTATTTAAAAACCATATTGTCAGGAAATCTTTGTTTACTGTCTGGATTAAATACAAGGACTTACTCGAAAATAAGACTCCGAGGTGGTTGTCACCGATGGAGGCTAAGGCCACAAAAATACTTAATATGGGGGGTGGCTGGGCAAAATATTGTGAAATAATAGAAAAAGTGGGGGACACTTGGAGGTTGCAGAGCTTTGAAAAACTGAAAGGAAAGGTGCGAGACTGGTTTCATTACGCCCAAATTTTAGAGACCTTTAAAAAGGACAAAAAAATTGGTTTCCAGGTGGAAAAATCAAAATTAGAGTCAGAACTACTTGAACCTAAGACAAAAGTGCTTTCAAGAATGTATAACTTGTTGCTTAAATGGAATACTCAAGACGAGACAGTTAAATCAGCCATGATAAAATGGGCGCAGGATATTGGGTACAACATTATGTTTGAAGACTGGGAAAGGTTATGGACCACCGGTATGAAATTTATGGCATGTAGTGCCTTAAAAGAAAACATTATGAAAATGATGTACAGGTGGTACATGACCCCAGTCAAACTTGCAAAGATATATCATTTGTCTGATAATAAATGTTGGAAATGTAAGGAGGCTGAAGGAACATTCTTTCACCTTTGGTGGACATGCCCGAGGGTGAAGGCTTTTTGGGAAATGATTTATAACGAGTTGAAAAAGGTATTTAAGTATACCTTTCATAAGAAACCAGAAGCCTTCCTCCTGGGCATTGTGGGCCAGAGAGTGCTAAAGAAAGATAGAACTTTCTTTTTATATGCAACTACAGCAGCAAGAATCCTTATAGCCAAATACTGGAAGGCACAGGAGTTACCCACACTGGAAGAGTGGCACACGCAACTGATGGACTACATGGAATTGGCTGAAATGACTGGCAGAATCCGAGACCTGGGAGAAGAGGCAGTGGAAGAGGACTGGAAAAAATTTAAGGACTATTTACAAAAACATTTTAAGTTATATGAATGTTGAGAATTTGCTAAGTCTTGAGAAAAACATGCTTCAGTATTGAGATTCGGAAATGATTGAAACTAAGTTATGACTGAGAAAAGCTTAACTTTTAGAGTAAATATTAAGATGAAAATACAAAAACACATGAAACAAGGTATTAATTTGCTGTTGATTTTTATTGTAAAGAATGCAGGGATGGAGGATGTGGGGAAGTCCAGTTGATGATGAAAAAAAAGATTTGGAAAAGTGTATTCTTTTTTGTTTTTTTCTATTTTGTTAAAAAAAAAAAAAGCTTTTGTTGTGTTATCGACGATGTATTGACGTTGTACTTTGACCCTGGAAAACAAAGCAATAAAAAATATTTAAAAAAAACAAAAACAAAATACTTTTGGCTATAAGCTGGAGGGTTTTTCTTATCTATCACTAAAAACAGCTATTTGAATGATGGAGGTATGCCATCCCTCACATGATCCATTCACAGGAAGGGAAAGTAGGAATGTGCTAGCTGGGCCCATCATTTCCTTTGCTTCTCTGTCAGCCAGCTTTGCCACTCTCTATGTGCTAGTTGGGAAATTCTGAAGCAAGGAGCATCTTCTACAAGCCTGCATGATTTGGAAATTATGGTAGTGCAAGATGTGGAGGGCCTACGTGGGTGGGATATGCCATACCCTCCAAATGTCCTCTAATTGTATATTTTATTGTTGTAACTCACTCTGAGACCTTATGGTAAAGGGTGGGTAAACATTTTTTTTCTTTCAAAAAAGAGAGAAGGGTCAGAAGAAGTGTATGAGAAAAGCCTGAAGACTGAGTACCCAGTTGTATATAATATGTTTTTCTGCACCCAGAGCTTATTGCTAGATTTACAGGTGTTGAGAACATCTTTGCATGCCCTTTTCCATGTTTGACAAAGAAGTAATAGGCACTCTGCCATTCCCTCAGGTGAAAGAAAATGGTGGCCACCAGTTGGGAGCTGCCCTGGTTGCTTAATGGTAAGCCCTTAATATATTTGAAAAACAAAAAACAAAGCATCTGAAAAATTCCTGAAGTATATAAATCCAATTCAAGAACAAAAATTCATCCCACCAGTGTATCACTGGAGGAGTGTATGGATTGCTGTTGTTTTGCACACACATACGCACACTTCCCTGACATCATCACTGCTTTTGGGTGGCATGGAAACTGAGGACAATTGTCTGTTTTCAGTGGTACTGTGCAGGGGGTTTCCTAAGTTATAGTTCAATCTGAATGCTCCTAGTATCATTCAAAAATCTGGTACAGTAGCAGAGGAAACAGGTGATCTGCAGTCAAGCCATGAAAATACTAGAACTGAATACTTTAAACCTATTAAATTGTGAAATGGAAGAGCAATGAGTTTTTATATTCCCAGCACTCGGTGGCATCCAATGCAGTTACTGTTATACACTTATTTAAATGTTTCAGGGCACGCATCAAAAAGAACTAAAAGGGCTACAAATTTTATATTATTTCACTGTGCTTAGTGCAGGAAAGCTAATTTTAATAATAATTATAATAATAATAATAGCAAATAGAATTTTGTCCCGAATAAGACATGGTTGTTCAATCTGTTAGAAACATGAGGGCCTGTCCGCACGTACACACAAATATACACACACGTATACTTCAGCAAGTAATGCAATTCTATCAAAAATTGTCACTGTAGGTTAGTCAGAGTTAATCTGGTGTAGAATGTGGTGTTATCTGTTTAATAGGGAGCAGGCTTGCAATATCTAATGCTCTTTTGTCAGTTTCCGCTGCACCCCTCAATCTCCCAATATATAGGGGGCACTGGCTGTGACCAACTTTTCCAGTAAAATCTAGTCAAGCCTTGAACTAGCATGGTGTCAGTTTGATCACACAAAATACAAGAAACTTGCCTTTTAAGCACAGCTTCTGCTCTGTTGGTGTTGTCTAGGATTAGGCAGATACCATCAATATAAAGAAATGTTGGCAGTTCAGATCCAACAGTCATGTGCCCCTTATGAATGTACTATAGTTTGATTCTACTTGTCTACATATTTTGTAGAATATAGAGTCTAAGTAGTGATGAAGTGAAGCAACAGTTTAATTTTCACATAGCACATTTGACTAGCACTTATTTAATATTTATTATTCATATTTATTCATTTGCCTTCATTTTGCCAATATACCCAAGTGGATTTACAATTTAAAATAGTACCTGAATTATTCTGTAGAACAGCAGTAGGGAACTCGTGGCCCTCCAGATGTTGTTGGTTGCCAACTCTCATCAGCTCCAGACAGCATAGCCAATGGTCATGGATGATGGGAGTTGTAGCCTGGTAGCATCCAGAGGGCCGCAAATGCCCCATTCCTGCTGTTGAACTTGGTTTAGGACCAACAGCACAGAAAGCTACTAAAAACCATTGGTCACAGCTTACCAGGTCTTTCATGTGCAATTAGCACAGGGCTCTTGATAGACCATACCTTTAAACTCATTACATCAGATATTTTCCTCTTCTTATACAATTCACACTCACACAGATGTAATAAAACAGTCACGAAGACACATGCATCATAATACCCCATCTCTGGATTTGCACAGACATAGTCTTAATCATCTCACACCAGGGAGTGAGGCTATAATTCTCCTGCTGGATGTTAATGAAGTAGCTGCCATTGCTTTCAGTTAAGGGGAATGCTGAAGGAGCCATGTGTGGAGAGCAGGGTAGACTTGGTTTCTAAACAAACCTTTCTTTAAATAACTAGAACTTTAATTTCCCTGGGCCCAAATCTATAGCATATAAAGTACAAGAGATAATCCATCACAGTAGAAAGTTATTCTTTTTCCGCCTAAAATTGGGCCCTGTATAACAAAATAAAAAAGCTAAGTGAACTGTCAAAAGCAGGTGTGCAAAAAGGGCAGCATTCAGCATAGCAACAAAAATTATTTGATTTAGAACTAGCTGGCATCTGTGAAAATGAAAAGTTGCTACATTTGACTAATGACAATATAACAGTTTATGCTTGGATGATATAGCCATTAAAGATGATTGCATCTTCAGCGATCTAACACAGGAATGGATTGTGCATTGTGAATTTTTGCAATTGACAAATATCAATGTATTTTCCACTTTCCTCTGGCCACTTATCTTCTTTCAGGATATCAGGAATCCAGTTTAGAAAGCAACCTATGCAGAAAATTGATTCACTCAACTCTTGTGAAAGCTTGTTGCTGTTGTTGCTTTAGTATAATGCAAACCAACCTAGGCCTTTAAGCAGATGGAAATCTATAACATGGAGATTCCAGTAGGGATGATAAGCCATTTTCTCTGTTTCACATCCATATTCTACATTGGCTATGGCAGGGATGGGCAGAAGGGAGAAAGGATCTACTGGCATATCTGAGTAATTTGCAGGAGACCAGCAAGGATTCTCACTCATGAATCGTAAACAATAGCAGGGAAATAACACCCTCTCCACTATTTGATTGCTGACTTGAAGAAAGATTTGCGGTGGGGAAACCAAGAGCAGATTTATTATATAGTGAGTCCAACCAGTGGTGGTGCTACCCAACCCAGGTGAAGCTAATTAAAAGCAATCACTACCTCCCTTAACTAGTTCCTGGCTGCTCTGCTACTGTGCTGTGCCTGCAGATTCAATACAGTGGTACCTCAGGTTAAGTACTTAATTCGTTCTGGAGGTCCGTACTTAACCTGAAACTGTTCTTAACCTGAAGCACCACTTTAGCTAATGGGGCCTCCTGCTGCTGCCGCGCCACCGGAGTACAATTTCTGTTCTCATCCTGAAGCAAAGTTCTTAACCTGAAGCACTATTTCTGGGTTAGCGGAGTCTGTAACCTGAAGCGTATGTAACCTGAGATACCACTGTACACAACAAGTTTATTGTGTGACAGGACTTTGAGCTTATTGATGGTACTGAAAACAAATTCCTAGGCTGAATAGCTAAAAGACAGTGTTCCTTAAAAAATTTCTTATGCTCCAGAAACTAGTTCACAAATTACTTTTAGGTACTGTCATTGTTCATGGTAATTGACTAGTATCCTAAGCAGCATACCATGTGAGCTGGAATTAAACCATCTGTGCTGTGGAGAGTTGCTTCTTAAGTTTCTAAATGTAGCTTTCCAGCCCCTAAAACTGTTTTGGCTGGTATCTGTGATCTCCTGTCTTATGCATTAGACTGTTCACAAAACAGCCTGTCTCACAAATGGAAAAAAAAATTGACTGCAAGTAACATCTAAAGCATCTCTTGATCCACATTTCCATTTACCGGTATATTCCTTAGCACAATCCTAACCATATCTACTCAGAAGTAACTCCTATTGTATTCAATAGAGATTACTCTCAGGTAAGTGGGGTTAGAATTGTAGCATTTAATAGCTTTTTAGTATCTCCGGTGGTGCAAATAAAGTTCTGTTACCTCTATCAATAAGAAAAAGATTGCAGTAATCAAACAGTTCATCCTTCCTTGGTACATTAAGTGATTTTATGTTTCTTGTGGTAGTTGTCTTGTTAGTAGAACCAGAATACAACACATTAGAAATTCTGAACTCATTGTTTTAAATTTATGTTGAAATGAAGGTTATGCATTGCATTAAGTCAAGTCATTTGTACAAGAGACACCTGTACCTAATGATGTGGAAGATTATTGCAATACATTATTTGTTAAATTACTTTGTCTCTTTTCTCCAGATCAGTTCTCAGTAATTAATTTCCCAGTTGGTGAAAGGTTCACCAAATGTAATCTATCATGTAAATGGCAATTAGAATGACTGCAGAGTTCTCAATGTGTTTTCCAGGACAGGAGAGTAATGCTAACCATTTCACTTTTTCAGATTTAGGAGATGGTTCTAAATTAGCATTCACCAACATGTATGTGGCTCCCTTTCTTTTTAGCATTGGTTTTAGCTTGCATGTCATAGGATTTTTTAAAAATGCCTTTTACATTATCCTCCTCTCAATGTTTCCTCTCATGTGTTTATATCTCAGAGAACAGCCTTTTTGGATTGAGGACTTCCTTGGGATACAATTTGATGCCTATAAATAAAATGAGCCCTGAAATTGCCACTCGAACAGGTTAATTAGCCATTCCCTAGGCACATGCAACTGTAGCCAATCTCCAGTTCAAAGATTTGTGCTGCAGCTATTGTCAGCCTGTCCCCCTTTTGATCCCAATTTGGGGCCAATCTTGGTTTGAAAAGAGGAGCGTAAACCTAATGGATGAATAAAATTTCTTATGAGCTAGATAGAAAAATAGCATCCAGATATCTATTTTTTCACTCCTTTACACTCCCCTTTCTGCCCTATTTGCATTTAGTAATTAAAAAAAAAAAAGGCAGTAGAGGGCATCTTCAAAGTCATCCTTCCCTGTGACTGGACCAAAATCTACAAGTGGCATCAGTCTCTGAAACACAGAGCCTGGAGCATGGGTGATGTTATGAACTAATTGAGGAGCCCACAGATAAACAGGAGGGCTTTTTCTGTAATACTGTATTCCTTACCATCAGCAAGCCCTCAAATTTATCTGGAACTCCTTCCACCCCAGGGGTAGTCAATGTAGTGCTGCCCAGATGGTGAGGGATGATGGAGGTTGTGGTCCAGCAACTTCTGTACAGCACTACATCAGCTACCACTGTTCTACCACTTCCTTCAGAAAGCAAGAGCCTGAAACATACAATATGTCAACAGCCACCTGGGATCAGAAGATACTACCACACAGACACAGATTCCTTATATGTTAGATACGATTGTTTTAGCCATATGACTTGAAAAGTTAAGTATGTATTTTTTTTAAAAAAGGTAAATAAATAAATGTTTGCTTGAGAGCTCCCAACATAAAACTGTTTTCCCTCCATTTATAAGGGTACAGTTTAGAATGAATTATATTGGGGGGGGGGATGGGGATCAGGAGATCCACTTTGAAAGTGAGGCTGCTGTTCAGCATTATGACACATTGGTTCATTCAAGAAACCTTGTAAATTTCCGTATAAATCCAACATTCATAGTCTAGTATCATTACAGTGTTTGAGCTGTGTAGCTTCATTCCATCAAAGTTACTATATAAGACAGCTTCACAAGATGATTGTGCTGTTCCACAAGAACATGCATGGCACTGTCCTGTATGATGTCTCAACCTCGGATGCCTTCCCTATAAAGAGCACTGTGAAAGAAGGCTGTGTTCTTGCCTCAACTCTCTTTGGCATATTCTTCTCCCTGTTGCTCTTATATGCTTTCAGCTCAACTGAAGACAGTGACAGGGGTCTGTTCAAACTGGCATGTTTCTGCACCAAGACAAAAGTGTGGAGGGTGGTCCTTATCCAAGATAGGTTGCTTGCAGATGATGTGCACTCTAATAAATCTCTGCAGAGGCTCATCAACCTCATTTTGCCTAAGCCTGTTGAGACAAAGACCAGGATGTCACCAGCACTCCATGCATCAGCACTGATGACCACACACTTGAGGTGGTAGATGATTGAGTCTACCTGGGTTCCACCATAACCAGCCTCTCCATCAATGTCTGCTCTGGCCAGACATGAGTATTGGCAAGGCAGTTACAGCAATGACTTGCCTCTCCAGAAAGGTATGGGAGAATGTGATGCTAATCTCCAGTACCAAGATGAAGGCCTACCAGACTTGTGTGTTGAGCATGCTGCTTTATGGAAGTGAGTCATGAGCAACTTACAACCATCAGGAGTGACACCTCAACGCCTTCCACATGCATTGCATCAAGAAGATTTTGGGCACCCCATAGCAGGACAGAGTCTCAAACAAATATGTGCTCCCCCAAGTCCACATTCCTAGCACGTTTGCACTCCTGTCTCAGTGACGTCTCCACTGGCTTGGTCATGCCTACAGAATGGAAGATGGTAGGATCTCCAAAGAAGTGCTCTGTGGGAAGCTGGCTTCAGGCACCAGGATCACTGGTAGATGAACTCTACATTACAAAGATGTCTGCAAATGTAACATGAAGGAATCCCTTGAAGATGACAGCAGTACCTGGAGACAGATAGACAGTTTGTGCATCCATAGCAGTGACCAGAGGAGCAATAGCCACTGGGAGGAGCTCAGAGAGAAGAAACACCATGGTGTACCTGCAGCAGCAAAGCTGGACACCTTCGTGTTGCCCTTGCTGCAACAACACATGCTTCTTCTGTATCAGTTTCTACAGTCACAAGAGTTTGACTTCACCCCCAGAAGTGACCTCCTGTATTGTTTCCTAAGACATACAGATGCCAACAAGATAACTAACAGCAAAACAAAATCTGGCAGCTAAACACAATGTCTGTGTTTGAGAATACAATTTTAAGTGCGCCCAAGGACTTGTGCATACTTTGTAATAGGTTTTTATGAAAAGCAGTTAGGTATCTTCGAGATGGATTTACAACATGGGCCTGATTGATACTATCTGAGGCAAGTCATAAGCAGCAGCAGTAAAGGTAGCTGCCCTTTCCCATAGGAAAGTCAGTGTAGATGAAAGGACTGGCAGGAAATAAGGGGGTACTGGTGATCACATTGAAGCATCTCTTGCAGGATGGAGAAGGCTTCGCTTAACCAGCTTCTCAAGGTTATCTGACTTGGGTAGACACCCAATGTTAATAAACTTTGGTAAGAGTGACTGCCTTCCTTCAACACATTTTGGGATGTGTGACTTTGAAGAGCCTAGAGCCGTTCTTACACTGATCCTGGGCTTGGAGTCAGGTTTGGGTGGGAGGTAATCTAAACCAAGGGTACTATTGAATTGATAGTCTTCTACATCAGCCCAACTGCTTAGGCCAGGGGTGGGGAACCTGAGAGCTTTCACATTAAACCATTCTGGTTGGGGCTAATGGGAGTTGGGGTTTAAAAACCTGGAGGACCATCAGTGAGCTATTCCTGAGTTACAACCAGTATAGGTATGAGCAAAATTGCCTCATTGCAAATGGTTTAAACCAATGTTAAAAGGTATAACCCCTATATCATCTCATCATTATTACTACTACTCCTACTCCTACTCAACCTTCACCAGCAGGTCCCAGAGCACGTTACAACAATCTAAAATGTGGCATTATGCAGGGAAACAGTTATGAAAATTGGATCTAGTCTATACATTATTGGAATTGATGGTTTAATAAGAATGTCTCTTTGGAAACATTAACATTTTTACTAGAATGATTTAAGCTGCAAAGCTGTCTTTTATACTGAATTGGTAGAAGGGATTTGCTGGACTGATTCAATTTTTAATTAATGAAGGATTTCAGTAGTTATGATATATATTTATTAGATACTTAGTAGAACTGGATATTAAGGATTGTGTTTGTAAGTGACTTTGATTGTACCCTATGCAATATATGTGTGGAATATCAATGATTTAAAAACTTTTCCATAGTGTACTAGTATGAAAGTCAAAGAAAAAGGTACTAAATGTTAATGCAAGTTGTCATAAGCCTTAGATTTTCAGAAACTTTGTCTTCCATTTTGCAATGAAACTGTGTTATTAAGCTTGAATTGTCTAAAATAGACTAGAAGTGGCAAATCTTTTCACAGTCATATGCTCAAGTGGTATTTATTTTTCTTATAAATCCCCTTCTGTGGTTTTTTAAACTAGTTGCCTCACAGGAATTCCTCTTAACATTTTTATCATGTTCTAAATAACACTTGTTCCAAGTAATATGGAATTAATGAAATATCTAGGCCAGATAATGCTAAATTTATTTATATGACAGAGACTGCAAGCCTCACTAAACATAGTGAGGCTTACTTTGAAGAAGACATGTAAAGGATTATGCTGTAAGTCATACTGAAATCAGTGGAACAGGTTAGCGACAACTAATTACTTTGAATGGGATTTAATAATGGTTATTCAGGAATCCTCTGTTTGCCCCACCGTCACTCCATCTTATTTAGTTATCCGAAGGCTTTGTATCCTGCCTCTAACCTTGCAGCACACATCCTCTCCCACTTGTTTTTAAAAGCAGTGGACATGAATATGACACTTCCTGGGAGTAATATTATATATTCTGGAGCCAAGTTACCCATGTCCATATAGGGATAGAATGTCCTGTTACTACCACTTGAGAACTGGTAGCACAAGGTCACCACTAAAAACAAAATCTTTCCTTTTCCTCTCCAGTCTGGTTCTGAAGGATGGATTTTAAAAGATGGGAAATTACTTGAAGAAAATCACTTGAAAGCAATCAGTAAAGGTGGCAGAGGTAAGCCAATCCAGAAATGATCACTGATTTTTGCATATTCAACACAACACTCCCGAAGTACCTCTGATCAGAATAAGACTAAACTTATTCAGAGCGGTAGACAATTTTTAGTTGTCTAGTCTGCATTGTCTCATTTTTTTCATATTTATAATGCATGTATATTAAGGTTGCAGTCCTACCCCACCTACATGGGAGTAAGCCATGTGGATCTTTCTTACTGGATATTATATTCTGAGTGCACATCTATAGGATTGCACTAAAAAGTACAATTTATAATATTCTAGATGTCTAACATATACATTATTAAAAAATTATTTATTAACAACATTGGAATTCTGTTGGTGCAGGCGCAGACAACATGGTTTTCACTTGTGGACCTTTTCAAGCAGCATTAACCTACTTCCTTAGCCATAAAACACTTTGCTGCTGTGCAGTTTACACTGAAGATTCATGGGGAACTGAACTTAGAGTTTTTGCATTTGCCCCCATACGAAGACTAGACATTGTGGTCAATCCCCTATGCCCTTGATTTGATCAAGGAACTGTGGGAGATATGGCTAAAATGGTCACTCTGATGAGTTCTGTCTCATGCGAATGATAGGAGCAGGTTCTTCTTTGTGGTCTCTGTGCTCCCCTGGATAGGTTCCATCCTGAAACAAGGTGCCATGTTAGAAGCTGGTGTTGAAGCCTTTCGTCTGCAGGGAACAGTGTTCTTTTGTTTCCCTCCAAGTAAATATGCATGGGATTGTGTTGTAAATCCCACGGATATCAATGAATTTCTCACTATCACTGTACAGTACATATAACCTTTCAAAAAGAAAGCATTAACAAATAAGCAACGTTTTATGAAGGATGGTACTATTTGAAATCTGCTTTCCTTACTAGAGCTGTGTGAACCAATGGCCTCTTGAAATTCTCCACTCCATCTCTACAGGGGAAGAAGAAATTCTCTAACAATTTCTTGGGGGTTGGGCTCATCATTATCGGTGGCTGTAGCATAGCTTCTCCCTGCCCCTCCAGTGTTTTTTCTTTAGTTTTTTTTTGCTACAGCTGCAAGTGGCAGCAACAGCAACTGTGTTGGCAACCTGTTCACCATTTTGCAACTTCCAGCACTCCCTGGACCCAGCACCATTCCAGGGCGTGCTACTGGGGGGCAGGGGGTGAGAGGATGAAAATGGAGGCCACATCACACACACAAAAATGGTGGTGAATATTCAGAGAAAATTCTGCAAAGTGGCCTTCTTTTTCTTGGCAGCGGGGCTGAGTAAAAAAACCAGAGTGTATTCTGAGAAATTAGTTAAATATTTCTGCTTCCCAGACATGCATGCAATGATGGGCCACATTCAAACTATTTGGGATTTTTTGCCCAGATCCTCCATGCCTTTTTGTAAGCTAAGTGCTTGGTGCTGCAACATTGGAAAGAAACAAGTCCGTCTTTAATTCATCAGAGGACTGAGGATCTGACTTCCTCATCACTATATAAGCTTGCTGCCTACTGTCGACAAATTTTTATGAGCCCCAAACAGTATCGTGACTGCCTTTACAGAGACATGTGTCTAGTAAGGCATACATTATACATACAGTGGTACCTCGCAAGACGAATGCCTCGCAAGACAAAAAACTCGCTAGACGAAAGGTTTTTCCATTTTCGCAAGACGAATTTCCCTATGGGCTTGCTTCGCAAGACGAAAACGTCTCACGACTTTGTTTCCTTTGTCTAAATAATAATTCGCAAGACGAAAAATTCGCTAGACGCCAAAACTTGCGGAACGAATTAATTTCGTCTTGCGGGGCACCACTGTACTAGGAATACTCTACAGCATGCAAGTAACAGAAGACTTTCTTTCCCCTCAATACAAGCACCCACCCAACCCTGCTCCTTCCTACTTGTTTGCTCCCAGTAATATTTTATTATTTGTATTACTAAAAAAGGAGGAAGGACTTGATAAAAATCCACATACAACCCCCTCCCCATGTGTGATTAGACAATCCCAAGATCCTGGAGCACTGGAGAGAAAAAGCAGGCTTAAATTCAATTACCCCTTCTTGCTGCTCCCCACATTACAGGTAATAAGTGTCATGTCAGCTTCTGCATGACTGATTACATTTTATGCTGAGAGGGTGGGTATCTGTGAACACAGCTGTGGGTCTCTGCTGCAATAACATGCAGGTTTCATTTCAAAGTTGCAGCCTTTGGAACCAGCTAGTTGCATTAGCCATAACAAGACAACAATTGAAAAAGAAAGAAAACTGTCACAGTCTCATGGGAACCATTTCCTAGCCAGCAGCAGAGCTGAGAGATATGATGATTTCTCTGGGAGTTCAAAAACACTTTTGAAATGGGCTTTGTGGCAAAAGATTTATTTCAAAGATGAAGGATATTAACTATTCAGTGCCATATGGTTTTGTCAGAATAATTCTAGAGATGAGGCAAGCTACAAATGAACCTCAGTAAGCAGAGATAAATAGCAAGATTTAAATTTGGAAATGAAGATTCCACTTTTGTAAACTAGCTTTTCATGATCACTCCTTAAAGCAAATTGGTAAAACACATGGCTGCTCTACATCACTAATCTCTAAATTGCTTCTCTAAAGTAACAAATTGCTGCCTTTGTTTCTTTATTTCATGTGGTTTGTTCAGAGCTGCCAGTAGGCAAGTACAGATGTACTGGTCCCTGTAGCCACTGTCATTTTATTTTTTTGAAAAGTTAAGTCTCTAGTCCTCTAAGAAAAATTATGAAATGACATGTGAGCTTCCATCCCACTGCTTGCTGCCCTCACCTTCAATGTTTTAGCCATTGAGTGAACTCAGAGCTGTGATTAATGAGTCCTAAAGATCTGTTATTTCCTTGTCCCCCACACTTTTCTCCCTGGCTTTTGTCTCTTTGTAAACTTGTCAGGTACTCCTTTACAAGTTATTTTCCTGCAGATTCTGCTTACAGTGTGTGTGTGTGTGTGTGTGTGTGTGTGTGTGTGAGAGAGAGAGAGAGAGAGAGAGAGAGAGAGAGAGAGAGAGAATATGTCTCTCTTCATGTTTAATGAGGTTTAGCCCCAGGTTAGTGGGCACAGGATTTCAGCCTAGGCTTTCTTGTGAGAAAGGGGCAGAGAAAGGTTTGTGGTGATAAGGTCTGTTGTGTGCACCAGACAGGGAATAAGCTTACCTGAATACAGTTGGAACACGTATCTAGACACACAATAATTATGCCGGTTTGGTTGAAACCTTGGAGGTGTACTAATTTGGGTGAAGTGAGAGGGAGAACAAAATATGCTCCTTTGCAAAGTGGCATCACTTTGGTTAAAGGTCACAAAATTTGATACCTGTAATGCGACCACTAAATGCCCCTTCACACTTGAAAGAGAAAATAGGCACTCCTGATTTGCTGACAACTTGGGCAAGAAAAGAATAAGAGAAAAATCTGGGTCTAGATTGAAGATCTTTTGAGACTCAGTTATGTTGTCTGTGTTGTGTTGAGTCTGGAAAAAAATGAAACAAGCCTGGAACAGGCTGACATTTTTCAAATATTTTAAAACCTCTCTGGATTAAGTAGGGGAACAACTCTACACCCTGATGATAAGGCAAAAATCAATAGGGTGTCTCCTCATGCAAGATGTTTCATTAGCATTCATCCTTGGTAATGTTTTGTGTTTTTTTAGCTGCTGAAAAGTGAACCTCAGTGTCTCAGACTTTAGAGATAATGAAGTGCTTTTATTAACCTCCCTACCTGGAAAGAGCTAAGTATTTTGCTCCCTATTAAGTGCCAAAAGGTAAAGGGGCCCTGACCATTAGGTCCAGTTGCGGGCAACTCTGGGGTTGCGTGCTCATCTCGCTCTATAGGCCGAGGGAGCCAATGTTTGTCTGCAGACAGCTTCCGGGTCATGTGGCCAGCATGACAAAGCCATTTCTGGTGCACCAGAGCAGTGCACAGAAATGCCGTTTACCTTCCTGCCGGAGTGGTACCTATTTATCTACTTGCACTTGATGTGCTTTCAAAACTGCTAGATTGGCAGGAGCAGGGACCAAGCAACGGGAGCTCACCCCGTTGCGGGGATTCGAACTACCAACCTTCTGATCAGCAAGCCACTGACACTGACAAACTGGAACGTGTCCAGAGGAGGGCAACCAAAATGGTCAAAGGCCTGGAAACGATGCCTTTTGAGGAACGGCTAAGGGAGCTGGGCATGTTTAGCCTGGAGAAGAGGAGGTTAAGGGGTGATATGATAGCCATGTTCAAATATATAAAAGGATGTCATATAGAGGAGGGAGAAAGGTTGTTTTTTGCTGCTCCAAAGAAGCGGACACGGAGCAATGGATCCAAACTACAAGAAAGAAGATTCCACCTAAACATTAGGAAGAACTTCCTGACAGTAAGAGCTGTTCGACAGTGGAATTTGCTGCCAAGGAGTGTGGTGGTGTCTCCTTCTTTGGAGGTCTTTAAGCAGAGGCTTGGCAACCATATGTCAGGAGTGCTCTGATGGTGTTTCCTGATTGGCAGGGGGTTGGACTCGATGGCCCTTGTGGTCTATTCCAACTCTATGATTCTATGATTCTAAGCCCTAGGCTCTGTGGATTAACCCACAGCACCACCCGCATCCCAAACAATAAGTGCCATAGCTTCGATTTAGATTGTGTTTTAATGATGCAACCTGATCCACAAGCTGTCAAATCAGACCCAAATATGCCATACGCTTCACAATATTTTAGATTGCTATGCTGCTCAGTAGAGAACACTGCTGAAGGTCAAATTCAAATAGTTCAATGCCTGAATGACGCAAAGTTACAAAGTAGAGAGAACAGGTGCTGGGTTTGGAACCAAGGTGGCAATTTCCTATGTTTTAGTCAATCATCACAGTGTTTAGCTGCAATAAATGTTCAGAAAGAGCCCAGATATTTTTTTCGCAACCTCTGCTAATCCAACTAACCCCGTGTCATTGAAGGACTTTGCTGGCAAAAGGGAGAACTTGGACTTGAGATATTTAGCATCACTAACCATGTCTACATTTAAAACTTTAATTAAAACAATACAGATATTAAAATATTATGATTTTAAAAGCCCAATTAAAATCAAATCAGGTGCCTCACAACATGGATTGGGTGCAGCTTTGGTGCAAAAAT